>NC_057806.1:287362493-287370779 GCF_018294505.1 Triticum aestivum | reverse complement strand
AAGCGGCTGGATAGCTAGTCTATACTACTTTCCCTCCCTCCTTTCCTCATTGAACCACATCCTAGATTCATGCTCCACCCCACCGCACCCTTCTTTCCTCTTTGAACCAAGACCTAGATTCGACTACAGAATCAAAAAAGATCAGCATGCAGCTAGACCAATGAAGGTTTCAAAGAAACTTATACCTTAGGGTCGTCGGGATGTGGCAAGGCGTGCGGCGGGAGGTTGGATCTGCCCACACTACGTACGACAGCGAGGAAGAAGGGGTCGGTGGCCCTCCCGCATAGGCGCTGGGTGAAAGAGAAAAGCTCAGCCGGCAGTGGATTGCCTCCCTCGTCGAAGGTGATAGAGTGAATGCTACACCTCCTCCCCTTCCCGGTGCGACGGGATCCGGACGCCTCCTTCGCCAGCTGTGAGGGTGGTGAGAGAGACAGAGGCCACAACGTGGTCTTGTTTAGATCTAGTGAAGAGGGTGAGAGACAGTGAATATAGCAAACCCTAGCAAAGGAATGCTGAGCCTCCAGCATGTATATATATATGTAGTGCGGCGGGAGTGTGGAGAGTGCAAACCCTAGCGAACAAGCGCTGAGGCTCCAGCTTATATATATACTGTAGTACGGACTGAGCTCTGGTGCCTTAACTGCACCTGCTTTTGGCTGTATGACAGGTGGACCAGCCACATTTTGGGCCCACCTGTCATAAACCCAAAGGCAGGTGCACTAAAGTCAATGAAGTTGCATGCATATAGTACTCGTGTATACGACTAATATATAGTGGAGTGGTTTTCTTATTCTCTCCATAACAATCGTTTTAAATTGTGTAAGTACGAAACGAAACTCTTTATTTAATGTACCAGTGAAGAAAACTACTGTCCACACGTCCTGGTCGCACTTCCTGTCCTTCACGTGCGGTACACTACCCTCCCTTAAGGGAACAACCACACATGTGCCAAATTATCGGAAACGTGTGAGAATGTGTACAAATAAAGAATTTTAATTTAAATTATCGGAAAGGTTTGAGAGTATGTACAGTTTGCCCTCTCTAATAATTATGGTTTGTTGTGTTCGGCCTAAACATGGTCAAACTTTACAAAGTTTGACTTCAGTCAAATCTAATATGCGGAGTAAATAAAAATGGAGGGCTACTACGTCCATCCGGGTTTTTAGTCCACACCATTTTTTAATCAAAGTTAATAGCTGGACAAATAAAATTACAAGGGAGCTGGAGCCTGGAGACAAAGTTGTGAGAAGGCTTAGAAATCAATACAAAACTTATGCTCTTAGTACCAACGTCGATCCTTCTTCGAGGAAACATTTGGTTCATAGCCAATTGCGTGATAAAATTACACCAACGTGAAAGACGACTGCGTATCCAATGGAACCAAGGTGAACTGACGAAGGATATCATCTTTGTGGGTAACAAGCAAAGAGCACTGATGGAAGACAACTTGTTTTTCATTGAAAATCGATCAGCTTCACTAGCCCACGCAACCATGAGGCGCAACCATGAGCATCGATAGGTCATCGTGGTGATGCATCATCCATTTGGCATCAAGTTCGGGCGAGGCACCTATGAAGTTCGACAAATCCTCACTGTGGTCTGTTTCTTCTCATTAGTCAAGCTCGAGGAAGGAAGAACCACATGGCAGAGGACAGTGAGGCGGAACAACAATGGCCATCCAATTTTGTGCGGTTCCACTAAAATTGAGGAAGAAATGCCCGGGTATGCAGATATGCATCGCTGTTTCCAAAAATATAAAAAAGGGATATAGTGTTGTTACTTTGTTTTACAAGATTAACAACGACATCTCAATTGTCAATAAGAATTATGAAAAGTACACCAACAAATAGAAGCATCATGATTATCTTGATGGGAACTAAACCAGGATACCCAAGAAAAAAAGCATTTCTTCATTTAACCAGTGATAGTATTAGATTAGCAACAACAATAGGAGCATATGGACAATGACCGCACAACCACCATGTAGTTTTTGTCGAAACAACATCTATACCTCCACTGAGGCATAAATCAGGACAACTTTTCGAGTGGCATTTCCTCTATAATAGTAGGTGATGTTGGACCAGCCGATGAACCCTAGCTACTATACATGGGGAGCTGGGGAGTAGTCGCATAGAAGAAAACCCGCATGCAGCGACCTGGGGAGCTGGACCAGTAGAAGAAGTCATACCTCAGGTGGGCGAGATGTCGCTTAGGCGGGCAGACGGGATCTGCCCACACAACAGCAGCAAACAAGGGCGCGGAGGACCTTCGTCCGCGCCAGCGCCGGCTCCGAGAGGATGGTGCGCATCGGCTTCCTCCATCGCCGATGGCGACAACGTTAACGCTGCACCTCCTCACCTCCCGTAGTGGACGGGATTCGGCCAGATCTGTGACCACCGGTGAGGAGAGAGATAGTGTGGACACTGTCATCTTGTTTTGATATGGAGAGGGTGAGAGAGCGAGACGTGAGAAACTCTATCAAACAAGAGGCTATAATAGAGTAAAACAATCTCTCCATAGCGGTGGTTTTAAATAGAATACGCGCGTTCTCCAAAAAAAAGAAACGAAAACTGGCAGACAATTTTTTAACGCACCAAGAAAGAAAACTCGATCAAAAACACGCCCCCGCTTCCAGGTCGCGAGAGTCGTCGCGCACACACACATAGACATAGACATGCATATGCGTGTTTACGTAAAATTCCATTTTCATCTCCATCTCCAATCATATTTGTCCAACTGGCACATTATTTACGTTGTTAATTATATACGCGGCAATATTAACGTACAGCATCTCTTGTTTGCGGGCGTCCAGACCGCTGCCACGGCCGCTCCTGACGAACCTGAACCCTCTTCATCACCCGCGCGTGCTTCCCGCCCTAAACGGTCAGTGCCGCATTCATGCCCGGCCAGAGCGAACACGACCTCTCACTGGCGCCGGCATTGATGCGGCGCGCCGACCGAGAGAGTGTCGCCTGCACCGCTTCCTGGTGCACGCGACTGCTCCGCGTTCAAAGGTCGCAATAGCCGGCCACAACATGCATGTAAAAATTTCTCGAGAGTCCGTGCTACAGCTAGCTGTCCTCCCCCAACTCATCAATCTCTTCCAGTAGTACTAGTACTCCATGGCGTGATCCATCGACAAGCAGGCGGGAAAGTTATCGTATACTCGTTTTGCGGTGAGTGGCATGCCGAGCGACCGTGTGGGGTCGAGCCGTGGAGGAGGGTGAGACGCGAACGCGATAGACGTGATTTAATCGTTGGTTTTGCTCGATGGCGCGATCCAATGAAATGAAACGTTGCTTTCTCTCCGTTTCCATTTTTTCTCCGGAAAAACGGAAACTTTCCACTCCATTTTCATTCCTACTCCAAGGTTGCCCTGTTACAACATTCCATCAAATACAAAGGAAAACTAACATGCATGCTGATGCATCTCAATGATTCACAGATCATAGCCAATATTTACTTCACAACTAAAGACAAAAATTGTGAGAGCGTGTACGAAAGAAAAACTACTGATGGGGTCACTACGACTTAAACCCTAAACCCTAAACGGGATTTAATTTCCTGGCCAGGTAGAACATGTCGAAGGAAAGACGGTTGGCACCCTCAGATCATATGATGCTTTTGTGCAGTTCCACTAAAATCGTGCTGAGCATCCCTGATGGCAAAGATATTGAAGAAGTGTGATTAGAATAATAGTACTGGCACTAGTTCATGAGACATAAACTCATCACAAGTAGAAGCCGGTAGAAGTAGAGAAAGATCGACATGGAGATGGAGCTATGTGTGGGGCTGCAGCAGTGGAGCAAGTTGGCTCCAAATGGAAGATGGACTACCTGGGACGTTGGGCTGTAGCTAGAAGGGCGGTTGGGACGCGGCATCGGCCCATACCGCGGTGACCCCCAATTGGGACGCACCGACTGTGGATTTTCTCCCTCGCTGATGTCGACCGCGTCTACGCAGAACATTGTTCCCTTCCCCCAGCTGCGGGATCAGGCCGGATATGTGACCAGCGGTGTGGCCACCGTCGCTCTATGCTTGTGAAGAGAGCAACCCAAGCAAGCAGGCTTGTAGCTTAGGCTCCTACTAGTGTATATATAGTGGTTTTCTTTTTCTCTCCATATCAACCATTTTATATTGTGTACGTGTCACTGAAGAGTGAAATGATGGTTGCTTCTTCCGACTAACTTACTATGTGATTTGACTGCTCCTTTAGTGGCACCTACACGTACTCCCCCTACGTGTATGCAACAGTCACACGTACACATGGACGCAAAAACGCGCGCGACGCCCTAATGCATGCATGTCCAAGCACACGACGGAACACACACGGTCACGCTCAAGTGCTCAACCTACACGTGCATGCACACACATACTCAGCCAGGGTGAGCTAGTGACCGTATAAACACCGGAAAATGTATATATTGAGCGCAATGAGCGTATTATGAAGTCCATTGACCATATTTTTACAAATATACAGTGATAGACAGTGTATTTATCTCGTTTGAAATTAAGCCATATTAACCGGAGAGGAGGCAGTATGGACTAGCATTACTTTGATGTGTCCTGTCAACTTGCCGAACGAGGAGAAGCTTGTAGGACGGGAGAAGCTTGCGCGCGGTGGCTCGCAGGACAAGGAGAAACTTTTGACTAATGCAAGCTCTCCTTCGCTTAGGTGGTGGACGTGCAACAGTTAATTCGGTGTCAGATTGCCAGAAGCATACAATGTACTAGTACTATTATTGTTGCACTTCCCGAAGAGGCGAACAGCCAAGCGCAAAGTTTACTAGTACTAGTACTACTACTATAGTCTATAGAGGTATGTACTATACTAGTACTAGGAACCGGATGGAGGAGTGCCTGCACTCTTATTATATTTTTAAAATGTGATAAAGAAGTCTTCAACACATTTGGTTCTCTTTGAGGGTTCTCGCATGTGATAATGGAAGTTGATTGCATGGAACACTCACCACAATTCTCGCTTAATTCTGGCTCATATCCTGTTACAAATAGGAGCGCTCGGTAACATTTCCTATTTTTTTGTTATTCAGCATGTAAACAGGTCAGCAAACCTTGCGGCGCATCTTTGTGCGAACCGTGCTTGCTGCACTTTGAATGTGGCTGAGAGCTGGCTTGATGAAACACCTCGCTTCCTACTTCTTTTTTTGTGGGGTACCTCGCTTCCTAGTGACTAGTGTCTTGGTTGATCGTCCTAATAATGCTTATATATGAATAAAGCTCTCTCATTTACCCACAAAAACGATTAAGCCATATTAACCGGAAAGGAGGGAGTATGGACTAGCACTACTTGTTGGTGTGTCCCGTCAACTCGCAGAACGAGGAGAAGCTTGCAGGACAAGGTGAAGCTCATTTACGCCTTTTGACTAATGCAACATACCCTCACCCAGGCCGTGGACATGCATCAGTTCATTCAGTGTCAGATTGCCAGAGGCATACACTGTACTGGTACCGAACATGCGGAGTACCATCATTGTTCGACTTCACGAAGAGGCGAAGAGCCAAGTGCAAGGTTTAGTAGTACGAGTAGTACTACTACTAGAACTGCATGGTGGAGCGTCTGTACTCTTATTTTTTTAATCTCTGATGAAGTACACATTTATTCCGGAGAAGGGCGGAAAACAGCAGCCCAACATGTAATGATGATATCGATCAACCATGCTCGAATATATCTTGGCCTCCGTGCGATCCCGTCTGTGTGTGCTCGCTCCTCGTCTCTCTCAAGGAACGGCGGGTTGGCCATTTTGCCGTCAATTGAGATCGGTTTGCTCACACTCCGGTCCCACATGTCAGTGATATGCCAAGAGGAGGTGCGTTGACCGACTGGCCATATGCGTACTTGGTTTTGCACCTTCATACTACTCCTCCCTCTGTCACAGTTTACAGGGCATGCTTCATTATGATGCATTTCTCTCAATGCATTTCCACCACCTTTAGACGCATTTGTTTTAATGCTCAATTAATTAGGGCGTGGTAACCGCAATTTTCTCTCGATGTAGTACTACGGAGTGGAGTAAGTGCATGCATGTGTGTACCCGGGGTGGAAGCACTGCATGCATGTGTGCGCATTATTTCCTCTAGTAATAGACGTCGTGCTATAACTACCAATGCTATTTTTCAGGCCGATCGCTAGTCGCCTTGGTCCCATCGATTTTCTCTTTTTCTGAAGCGCACTCTATAAACAATGACGGATGGAGTAGTATGAGCGGATTCAAAGAAGAGTGTATTGATGGTTGCTTCTTCCGAGCAACTTACAGTGGGAAAGTTGGGGCTTATGATTTGACTGCTCATTACTCACTATTAATGCGGCGCAACAACCAGTCTGAGTCTCCCATGCGGCTGTGCACTACCTCCTCGGTTCTTAAATATACTCCGGAGTATTTGTCTTTCTAGAGATTTCAACGACTACTCAAATATTTGTCTTTTTAGAGATTCAAATGGACTACTACATATGGATGTATATAGACATATTTTAGAGTGTAGATTCCCTCATTTTGCTCCGTATGTAGTCACTTGTTGAAATATCTAGAAAGACAAATATTTAGCAACGGAGGGAGTACACATACGAAGCAAAATGAGTGAATCTACACTCTAAAATATGCCCATTTGAAATTTGTAAAAAGACAAATATTTAGGAACGAAGGAGTATAATTTTGTGCATGGCACATGGACCCGGATGTCGAAGAGGCTTCTGGCAATGCTATCAAGCTTCCAGCATTTGTTTACATAATTGACGTACTATACAAATAATTTTCTAGCGACATGAAATTGTATAATGGTGTGAGCTTTCAGCTTTTGTTTCGTGTGTCTTGCCATCGATGCTCTTTCAGAAACAATAAAAAACTAACTTCCTTGCTAATCAGAGCTAATATTTACATCACAACTGAAGACAAAGTTGTGAGAAGATGTTAAATTAAAATTGATCCATGCTTTCATTGGCAGCAATCCCCCCATCTCTGTCTAAATCAACAAGGCATGTTGGGAAAAAAGTAGATGTCTGGAGCATGCAACATTCCGATCATTTTGTGCAGTTCCACTAAAATAGAGCTAAGCGTCCCTGTTCCAAAGATATTAAGTGTGATTACGTTAATAGAGGACTGCTGATGAAATAATAAACACACAAATAGAAGCTGGTCACCTTTGTAGTCTCTCTTAAGACTAACTAGTTGGAGAAGATAGGCTCGGAGTTGGATGAGGAGGATAGAGCAAAACTAGTCTCCCTTTGTGCAGTCGCACTGAAATGTAGAGATGTTGCCCGTGTGGCATTTTGGTAGAACTGCACAAAACACTCTTAAGAAAAAAGTGATTTGTGCAGTTCACCAAAAGGTCACAATAGCAATGAGGTGAAATGGATAGCCCTATTTGCAAAAAAAGAGGTAGAAAGGAAACAATTACTGGCCAATAACAGTTGATGACACATGCAACGATAAAAAAGAAGCATATTCCTTGTCCTAAGGGAAGATAACAACACGGTTGTGTTTGTCTAAAACGGTGTGAGGACGAGATTGCAATATGGACAGTACGCCGGACGAGCTACGTTTTGGGCAAAGAACTATGGAAAATCCACATGCAACGACGTGGGAAGATGGGCAGTGGAGCAAGGCCGGAGGGGATACCTGGAGGTCGTCGGGATGTAACTACATGAGCGACGGCGGGCGGAATCTACCCATACTACGACAGCGAGCAGGTGGCGTAGGCCCTACCACGCCCGAGCTTGGTCAGAGAGAACGGTGTGTACCACAGATCAGGACGTGCTGCGTCGGCGCCGTCGAATGGAGAAACGATGCACATCCCCCCTTTCCGCCGGCGGACGGGATGCGACCGGATCAGTGACCAATGGTGAGAGAGAGAGAGAGGCCACCGCATCCTTGTGTGAGATACTCTGAAGAGAGACAAACCAGGCAGGTAAGCTCCATTGTATATAGTGGAGCGGACTAGCTTTTTCTCCATAAAAATCATTTTATATTCTGTGTACGTGCCATTGAGCGATATAACTTTATTTAAAAATAACGCGCCAACGCATCAAGTCGAACTTTGTTTCGTGCACGCGTGGTATACGACCTCCATAGGTAAACAACCGCTACACGTGTTCAAATTAGCACGTGGGCTGCCATTTCGTACAGAAATGAGCTCCACCGTATACCCGCGCGGGTGTGGCTGGGCACGAAGCATGAGTACGTGCACAGTGCACCTATTCTCTTCTTGTATACGTAAACCACCTACGTGGGGTTGTGTGAGACAGATACAAATGTAGAGAGATAGTATAGT
>NC_057806.1:287338399-287362184 GCF_018294505.1 Triticum aestivum | reverse complement strand
AAAAATGTAACATATGCAATGTGTGTGAAATAGAGTCCTACATATATCATATATATATAGAGGGGGCGATCCATGAGAAGAGAGTGGAGGTATCATCGGCTTGAGGTGTCCATAGAATCGAAGAGAGGGATGATGTGTGTGTGTGCGCGCGCGCGATCGATAAAGAGTGCCATCGAATTTGTGTGTGCCCACGTCATAGATATAGAGTGGCTGGCCTACTGGAACGTGAGAGGGGACAGGTGCAGTTTGTCTCTATGGCATGGATACCTACCTACAGCGCTCGACTATCGGTGTGTGGTGGGGGGAGGGGGCCTAATTAACTATAGAGGTAGGATGGTTGGTATATGTGTGGAGGAGGAGAGAGGCCCGCCTCATGTATTAAGGGAGATCGATCTACCTCATGTATTAAGGGAGATCGATCAGCATCCTTGCATATGTGTAGGAGAGGAATAAGGTTAGGAGAGAGACAGAGCTAGAGTGTTGGAGGGGGTGGTAGTGGAGTTGCTTCTAACAAATGGTGGGATAGGCTTGCTAGACAACCGGAGGGCATGCCTGCAATATCAATAAGAGAGGGGATGGTTGCCTGTCTGTGCACGTGCATGTGAGAGACGGGTCAGGAGGCATGCACGAATGATGAGGGGGCGATATGGCTGTGGTAAGCAGACATAACTACATAGGAAGATCAATCATCCTTTGTCAGAGGAAGGAGAGACATAACTTGTGAGGTACGTCGATCGATGGGGCGAATAGTTAAAGTTGACCTAGGTATATGTTGGGAGATCGATCGGTATACATGCATGTGTGTGTTAGAAGAAAATGAGGCACGGGGAGAAGGATAGAGAGAGAGGGATGCATCTAGGAGGTGGTGCGAGAGTCATACTATATCGAGGGGGAAGGAGTGTGCGAGTACGAGATCGATGAAAAGAGTGGTGGGAGTGAGGCATGGACGATGATAAGAGAAGAGGGGAAGCTTGTGTTTCGTGCTAGGCACACCTGGCTAGAGAGGCATATCGATCGATGTGTGCCGTAAAGAAGGAGCTGGGGGGCCTACACACACCGTGGGTGAACGACCTAAAGTGAAAAGACGAATTTGCGCGATGGAGCTAGAGAATGCTGAGAGAGGGTGAGAGGGATGCGGGCGTGTGCATGCACGAGAGAAAGTTAGCGCTAGCTAGCTACAAAGATAAGAGGATTGTGTGGGTGTAAAAGACGAATAGAGATCATACTTCATTATAAAAAGTGAATTCGGATATTTGAAGAATTTATCATAGTGTTTTAAACGGACGCATGTGTCAATATATATAACGGTGATACACATGGTGTGGTTATGAACATGTTATACTACATATAATATATTTTATCTCTACTCTTATAAAAACGGAGTTGTTGATGATGGTGTGCCTGCCATCCTGCAATATAGGTCGTCCGATTTATATCTGGCGGATAGGAAGGAAACTATGGCAATTTTGAAAAAAGATACCCACACCCCTCTCCATATTTTCAAATTAGGCCTCCCCTTGATCATGTTGATGTTCTGTGGAACGCATGGGCATCTTGCTAGTACTACGTATAATATATAGAACATTGATCATAATTTGGGCTAATGTGTGGCTTTTGCAGCTCATGTCTAAATACTTGTCATAATGTAGGGGGGCGGGGCACTATACTATGTGTGATAAACACGGTGTACACGTATGTAACATGGTTTAGATTATGAATATATAGTTAGTACATCAAATGTACTATTATTTGGAATCAACATCAAGTGTATTCAAAAAATAGAACTCGAGTTCATGTAGTACACATAGTTCATATCTATCTCTATAGTAATCATGTGGTGTGTTATTAAGGTAATACATGGATGATGGTTGAAGTTGGCAACAATCATGATTGTAGATTCTTATTGAAGTAGAGAAACGAATTCAAATTTGGTTTGAATTGCAGCGGTAGTATAGACATTTGGAATGCACTAAAATGGTGGTATGAGTAGGTTACATGCATTATACAGCAAGCGAAAAAAAATTAATTGGGCATAACATGGATTCATACTCCCTCCTTCCATCTATATAGGGCGTGATGCGTTTTTTAAGACCGCCTTTGACTATTGACAAGATTAATAGTACATGACAAGCACAATGTGAAAATTATATCATTGAAAGAACCTTTCACAGACGAATTTAACGGTGTGCTTTGTGTAAGTTGCATGTCATATATTATTGCTCTAATATTTGGTCAAAGTTAGCATCGAAAAACGCATTAGGCCCTATATAGATGGAAGGAGGGAGTAGCTTTGAATAGCATTTTTATAGTAAAACGGGGCAAGACTCTCTCTTTGTGTGGTGTGAATATTTTTATTTTATTTTTTGTTTTCTTTTTGGTTGAGGGAAGTGCGAATTGATTTGGTACGTACAAGTACAATATTACACATTAGGCTTGTCCCTAAAATTCAACCCGCGCCTTGTTATATCCCGAAAATTCAGATATCATGCTCCCAAAACTGGCGCCTTCACAACTCGCGCGTTGCTATCCCAAAATTACAATGCGTGCGAAAACTCCCTCCAGCTGCCAAATCCCGACACGTGAAATCCCCCTTCTAACCCTGAGCCGAAAGGGCCGCTAGTTCAAATCGGTGGGGGGTACTTTTGTAACACACCCTACATTTTGGACAAGCGCGTCCCTAAGTCATGGTTCACCCCCTCCCATCACCTCCTTTTTGCCATTCGAAATCCCAGGCCGCCATAACCTCTCCGCTCCAGCCGCGAAACCCCACCCTCCTCCGTCCGCCACCTCACCGCTGCCCAGCTGGAGCCTCTTCCCCTACGACGTCGTCCACCGCAACAGCTCGACGTCCCTCGTCCACCTACCCGGATGAGGATCTGTCGTCCATCTCGTCGTCCCGCCGGTTCAGCCGCCCCGTCCTCCACCTCCAAGGAGCTGCTCCGATGATCGCCTCGTCTATCGCGGCTGCTCCATCCCCACAGCACCCCCTTAACATGCTCCACCGGAACCGCAACATCCTCACCGACTCCTCGGACGAAGCCGAGGCCTACTCGGCGCCACCAAAGAGGTTGTACACTCATCGCATCGCACCTTCTCCTTAGCTCGACCTCCCGGTGCCGACTGTGCTCCATCCCGCACCCCCATGGAGCGTCTACCTTGAAGCCGGCACCGCGGGCGACATCTCCATGGAGGCTCTCCCCCAGTGCGAAGCTCCTTCGGCGGCGGCGTCCATACCAGCCGGATCTGTTGGTGCTACTCCAGCTCTCGCTCGCTCGCGCTGTTGCTGCTGCTGCTCTGGCTCTCGCTCACTCGCCCAGCTGCTGCTGCTCCGGCTCTCGCTCGCTCACGCTGCTGCTCTCCCCCTCGCTCGTGCTGGTGCTCTGCTCCGATTTAGCTACACTTCAGTCGACTGAATCGACGTTTGGGTCAGTCGATTTCAGGGGGGGCTCGCCGGAGTTAAGGAAGAACTACCCGCAACGGGGACAGGGCTCGCTGGAGAGGTACCCCACTATCTATCTTAGGGTTCAGGGTGGGGGCGGGGGGCCTATAGGGCTGGCCGGGGCGGCGGCGGACTGGCGGTGGAGAGTTCTTTCGGGGCGGCGAGGCGGCGCTGGGGCTGGCGGTTCGGCCGGTGGTAGCTGGCGGCTCAGGGGGTGCAGGTTGAAGATGAACTAGAGGCCCTCCCTAAACTACATGTCAAGTGCCTCTCTGCTACCATTGCGTTCAGTTTCGACAGTAACATTCAGATTCCACAGTAAATTTCAGTTTCGACTGTTAAGTTCAGAGTCAACAGTTTTTACCTCATTTATTGTAGTCAGGTTTTTTTTGGTGATGTAAATTTTACATCTATTTTACATCATCTGTTGGAGATGCTATTAGAATCCCACTTGAGATTGACGATGTCTGTCTTGTGCTGCTTCAGCCTTTACGTCTTACGGCTCACCAGGGCTGCTCCAATAACAGAACGATCCATCACAACAGAGTAGTGCCATGGATGCCGTCTACAGATTCCTCAGATCTTCCTCCACGTCTCCGACAGCCACCTCTGCCTCAACTACTTCAGCGACCAACCCAATGATGCTGAGGTCGACACAGCTACGACAAAGAGGTTGTACACTTGTTGCATCACTTATTACTATACATTCATGTCGATCCATTAGGGCTATTTTGGTTCGGCGAAAAAACATAGCAATAGGGAATTTTCTAATGGCACTCTACTATTCAATTATTCATGCATTTTGTTGAAAGGAATGAAGCAAAACATCCACCTGGACCTACTTTTCAAAATCCTATGCATGAAAACAAGACCAAGTGCATTAGTGGCAGAATAACATTCTAACTGTACACGCTTTCATATGGTTTCGCTTTATTTTGGCCATGTTTCTTTGCATTCCTCTGCTCTTCCAATTCCTATAAACCAAACACTCAAGTTGACAGAAATCTTGTGTTTACAAATGCTCGGTTTACCATGTGCATTCCTATCCTATTCCGCTGTTTTTCCTATCCCTGCATTTTTAGAATCATGCAAGCCAAATGAGCCCTTACAGAATTACTTCAGTTACAGGTAGGTGTTGAAGCGAACTTTGTGTGGTTTGTCCTACTCCTGCCGTGACGTCGTCCACCTCAACTGAGCTGCTCCATCGACAGAAACATCCACCAAACCAGACATCACGACTCATGACCGTCTTTCGCCGCCTCAGATCTCCTTCCCTGCCACTGGCACCCACCGCAACGGCATCACAATCATTGACTCAGCAGATGAACCTGAGGAGTACACGGGTCCACAAGAGGTCGCACTCTTTTGTTCCTGTTTATGTTATGCATTGCTTAAAATTACCTGCTACTTTATCGTCCTGTTCACCTCTTGGACTCCAAGTCAGGTCCAAATTAATGTTCAAACTTGAGTTCTAAATTAGTTGTAGGGCACATATCGAGGAAGCAATGAATAGTATCTCTGTCTAATATCTGGTTCACCTAGGGTATGCCTATGTTGTTCATCTTGGGTGGGAAATAAATAGTAAAGCAATCATCATCTATCTTTTTATTAAATTAAAGCAAGCATCAGTTTGCTATCATTATTTTTGGATCCATCCACTGGTTGTTACCATCACTCTAAATTTCTACATGCTCTCCTTACATAATCTCACCATATTTTTTTGTATGCATGTCAGACATTGTACACAGTCATGATGAACATGTAGAGAAAAAGAGAAGAGTTTTGCGCAGCAATACAATGTCATGCAGACATCGCTCCATGGTGGGTTCAATGGCAAACCCTCCCCACCCCTCTCCAGATTGTAATCCAGAGGAAGATATCTGTTCTGAGGCGGATTCATACGCCGCTGACCACTCCTATTTACCCCCCAAGGTGTTTGCTCTACCTTGGCATGATGATGTTAGTCATGTCATGCATATGTTGCCTTGTAGTGCCTACTTTTGACATCATATATGTCATCTGCTTAGTTTAGACATGTTCTATAATGCCACCTGTTTAGTTTCTATATCATATATGGGAATTATGCAGTCTCATGTCTTTTAGCCAGCCATAATATATGTGAAATGTGCAATGCCATCCTGTTTAACCAGGCATCATATATTTGAATGATATCTTGCCCATCCTTTTCTTCGTTACATTTCCATTTGTCGACAATGTTTGTACATTAAACTACTCTTCCTGTGAATCAGCCATTTGGGTGGGAGATGGAAAAATCTGGAGTGAAAACAAGGCCTTCAGAGCAGACAGTGCTACCTGTTGAAGCAGATCTCTTGTTGGGTCCCGATAGCTCCTCAGAGATGGATTCAGAGACAGATGACCAGTCCTATTCCCCCACCGAGGTGTATGCTCTAACTTGGCACGGTTATACTGCTCATATCATGCATATGGTGTCTTGCATTGCATAGTTTAGACATCATATACACGATACTCAACACCATGTTCTTAGTTCAGACATCATATCTAATGCCCTCTGTTTAGCATATAAATCACATATGTGAATTAAATGATGCGATCCTGATTACTTAGATAACATGTCGGTGAATTATGTCATGCGATCTTGTTTAGTTATTCATCATATATTTGAATTATGTTATGCTATGCTATCCAGTTTAGATAGACATCATATATGTGAAATTATGTCATGCTATCCGTTTTAGTTAAACAATATACATGTCAACTATTTCATGCCCTCTTTTTTCCACACTATCTATTGCATCTGTCTCTCATACAATGTCTGTACATTCAACTATGTTTCCTGTTTATCAGCCATTTGAATTGGAGCGGGTGATGCCAGCATCTAGCGGACTAAAAACACGGTCTTCAAATAAAACAGTGCTACCTCTTGGTGGAGATAGCACCCTAGTTGTACATGCACGAGAACCAGCCCTACCACACATAACCCAAACTCTCGCAGATTGTAACCCTACTGCGATGAACAGAGAACCAGCTAAAACAGTGCTACCTCTTGGTGGAGATAGCACCCCGGTTGTACATGCACGAGAACCAGCCCTACCACACATAACCCAAACTCTTGCAGATTGTACCCCTACTGCGATGGACAGAGAACCAGATTCACCCAATCTAACCCCAACCCCAGCAAATAGTAACCCAGTTCCTGTTGACACAGCACCATCTCCACCACAGAGCTCCCAAACAAGAGCAGTTAGTAAGGAAGCTCCAGTGCCCAAAGGGACAGTACTACCACGGTAAACCCCAACTCCACCAGTTAGTATGCCTATTCCTATGGAGGAAGCACAACCAGCTAGTCATAGTTTAGCATCTATCGCATTTGATGTTGTTAAATCGTATGTGCGTATCTTCCCATCTTGGAAATATTATACTAAAGATGAAGGAAAATGCCAGTTGCAGGTGTCTGTCCAGGAGTTATGTGTAAGTAAAGTTATTCATGGCAATTACTTTGCTTTGTCCCATACATCCTACCTCCATGATGGTTATAATACAACAAATTTCCCCATTTTTCTCTATAGAGAAGGACCGATTTGGAAACTCAGGATGAGGTAACCTCTGCTAATACCTCTGCTATCTTCAAGAATGCTTGGTGGCAGTATCGGAATTACCTGAAGAAAACAAACTTCACCGGCAAAGAAACTCATCAAATTCCCTTACATTCTCCTGAGACACATTTATTGGACGATGACTAGGAACGCCTTGTTCCGTACTGGTCCCGAACGAAGAATGTGGTAAGGTCTATGAGCTCATTTTCTATGTTTAAGTACTATATTCTTGCGTCTTACTGTACTCTGTTCATGTAGAACAAGTGCCTAAACATGAAGAACAACTGTTCTAATTTAAGACTCCATTGCTATCATAGTTCAAAATAGCGCTAGGCGTTAATTGTGTGTTTTGCCACCGCCTTGCGCTTTACTGACCAAAGCGCATGCTTATGCGAAGTTATGCAGAGATTAGGCGTAGTTATGCGCAATGCATTTCGCCAACGCCTAGAGCCTAGGCGCGCTTAAGCGCTCGCTTAGGCACGCCTTTTTTAACTATGATTGCTATCGTGCATACTGCTTTGCTCTCGTATCACTGTATTTACTCATACAAACTTATTTTTAAATTGAAGGATCCAATCGAAACTCCAATGGCACAGCAGGTATGTTCACGCATGTTTCTTTAACAGGCTTGCTCTTATCAATAGCTCTGTTGATTTCAATTTAAATTA
The DNA here is from genome assembly GCF_018294505.1 of Triticum aestivum. NCBI lineage: Eukaryota > Viridiplantae > Streptophyta > Magnoliopsida > Poales > Poaceae > Triticum > Triticum aestivum. The sequence goes on along the minus strand of NC_057806.1, from coordinate 287,354,505 downwards.
TGTATACAGTTGACTTCTCATATCATGCACATTACTAGCATCACAATAGATCCAATAGTGTTGTTGTACATGTAGACCCGTGGTACCCATCTGAAATCTTGTTGTGCCGTGTAGTTTCCCATGCTTTGTATTCTTTCACTGCTGCTTTGTCTTGAACTGATATGATTTGAACCGTGTCTCTATTTTCATTTGGCAAGACAAAGCAGTGACCATAGGACATAGATATATGTTTGTTTGATGCTATTATTATGTACTAGTACTTGGCAATAGAAGACTTGGTAGTTTAATCCTATCCACCTTACTAATGAACTGGTTAACCGAAATGAGTTTCATATACTAGTACATGCTAAACCTGTTATGTGTCTGCTTGTTTCTTCTTTTAGAATGCTGACAGAATATTGGGGAAGAGTGCCTTATTAAGCAATGGTAAAGGAAGTAATGCAGATAAGGTTCAGGATAGTGACACATCCTTGTTGGTCTCCAACAAAGCTGATAAAACAGCTAAGGAAGACTATCTCGAATATAGTGAGACAACCCCAAAGTCATGTCTTGGTTTAGTGTTCGAGTTACTGGCCACTAGCGCTTGCACAAGCTATATAAACTCACTTTCTGAATCAGTTCGGTTTCTTGAGTCTCAACTACAAGCTGAAAGACATCGATCAGCTGTGCTACGACAAGAAGCGGAAGGACTGCGGAAGTCCCTGGAGCATTCAGATGCATACTTTCTGGTGCAACAGCAAGCGTTGGAGGATTTTAGCGCCAAACAGGACAAAGATAAAATAAGCTTGCTAAGCTTATTTCCAACATGGTGGATACCACGTTTCTTGAGCTCTTCTGAAGTTGTTTCAGTTATGCTCTTGTTTTGCTGCCGCGTTTATTTGCACTGGTGGCCAATTTTGACGGCCAGTGTATGTAATATGCTGCTTTGTTCCCTATATTTGCACTGCTGGTGAACTTTGATGCCCAGTGGATGTAATATGTGTAATATTGGTAATAGGCTAGCGTTAATTGCTTGCTTATTTATTTCCTTATTTTCTTGTTTAGTTTTTTGCGTGTAGTCACTGCAGTTCTTTTTCTGTGTTTTTCTAGTGGCCCCAATAACCTATTTTTGGAAACTAGGTCAAAATAATCATGGCAACACACGGACTGTTGTAACCATGGGCCTCCTACAGGCCGTATGATCCATGGTCCTTCTACGGGCCGTAGGATCCATTGGCCTTCTATACGGGCCATAGGATCCACTGGCCTTCTACGGGTCGTATGATCCATGGGCCTTTTACAGGCCGTAGGATCCATGGGCCTTCTACGGGGCGTATCATCATTTCGCCAATCATGGGTCGTACTACTCATCGACAATAACAGGCCGTTAATAGGCCGTATTTGATAACTCTATGAAAATAGCCCAACGGTTTTTTTACATGAAAACGGCCCAACGTATTAACGGGCCACAAACGGGCCGACTGTAACCACGGGCTGAATTTGGCCCACAAGCAGAAAATGACAGTAACGGGCCGTAAGTAACCGAATGCTGGAAATGAGCCCAAGAATAAATGGGCCCTGAGAAGGCCGAAAGATAACATGGGCTGGAAACGCCCAACGGAATAATGGGCCATTAATGGGTATAAAGTGATACACTGTTCACTACGGGCCAGTTTTACCACAGGTCGTTAAGGGGCCAAGGGTTACTAAGGGCCTCATATGGGCCGAAAGACGTCATGGTCCATACATGGGCCGGAAGTTAAAACGGGCTGGAATTATATTGGACGGATCAGATGACGCTACTGGGCCTAATTCAGATAGGCTGTAAACGGGCCCTGTGATAGCGGGCTGTAAATGGGCTATATGCGAACAGGCCGTTAACAGGCTTGCCGTGGGCTGGCCCGCCACCTTTTGACCAAGTCAACCGGGCCAGCCTTTTCACAGTAATGGGCCTCTGTTGGGTCATGCCACGTGTCGACGTATCATAGGCGCTTTGGGTCCAATGAGTGGATGACATCTGTCCCAACGATGAGCCGACACGTGTTTCCTCCAGCCAATGATGATTTTACACGTGGAAAATCCCCATTGGTCGGGGCTGTTAACGGGTTATCGGATCTAAAACCAGACCCGATAGCTTAACGGTGTTCCGTTATGGTGGATGCCACGTGTCGGTCACCCTTGATGAAAGCACTTCTGTGACATGCGATTTATCGTCATGGAAGTGGACACTTCCGTGATGATGATTTTGGTAATGTCATGGAACACTTCTACGACAGCATAGGTATGACTATCTTGATTCTGTCATAAATTTGTCATGGATGTACATGCATGACAGAAAACGTGACCTACTGTGACAAACACGTATCATCACGGAAGTGTTTTTTTTGTAGCGTATACGCCAAGTTCAGCAAATGTGAGTTTTGGTTGAAGGAAGTTGGATTCCTTGGACATGTTATATCAGGAGAAGGTATAGCAGTAGACCCTACTAAGGTTCAGTCAGTCACTGAGTGGTTAGCACCCACCTCAGTTGGAGAGATCTGCAGTTTTCTAGGACTCGCGGGATATTATCGGAGATTCATTGAGAAATTCAAGTTTGAAAAGCCCATGATAGAGCTGTTGAAGGACACCAAGTTTAAATGGATGGATGAATGTGAGGCAAGTTTTCAGGAGCTGAAGAAACGTTTGACCACAGCCCCAGTGCTGATTCTGCCAGATATACGTAAGGATTTCCAAGTGTATTGCGACGCGTCTCTCTTAGGGCTTGGAGGTGTACTATGCAAGACGGAAGAGTTGTTTCGTATGCCTCACGTCAGCTTCGACCGCATGAATTAAATTATGCTATGCATGATTTGGAGTTAGCAGCTGTAGTTCATGCACTCAAGACCTAGAGACATTTTCTCATTGGAAACCGTTGTGATGTGTACACGGATTATAAGAGTTTGAAGTACATTTTCACACATAAGGAGTTGAATCTCAGGCAAAGGAGATGGTTGGAGCTCATAAAGGATTTCGATATGAAGTTGCACTATCACTCAGGCAAGGCCAATGTCATAGCAGACGCTTTGAGCCGGAAGAGTTACGCCAATACCCTCGTAAGCGGAGGATTGCCAACGGAGTTAGCTGAAGATCTCAGGGAGCTACGTATGGAGATAGTCCCTAGAGGTTTTGTTGTAGCATTGGAAATTCAGTCGACATTATTGGGAAAAAGCGAGAAGCTCAAAAGGATGATAAGGAAATTGCTGAGATAAAGGAGAAGATGAGCAAAGGAAAGACCAAAGGTTTTCGTGAGGATGAGCACGACACCTTGTGGTTTGAGGACCATGTTTACGTGCCCAATAATGCGGAGATCGGGAAGTTGATACTTCAGGAGGCTCACGACTCGCGATACTCGATACACCCCGGAAACACCAAGATGTATTTGGATTTGAAGGAGCATTTCTGGTGGACAGGTATGAAGAAGGACATTGCCGAGTATGTAGCCGTATGTGATGTATGTCAGAGAGTGAAGGCAGAACATCAGAAGCCAGCAGGATTACTGCAGCCTATGTCGATACCCGAATGGAAGTGGGATAAGCTTGGCATGGATTTTATCACCGGATTACCTAGGACCCGATCGAGATAAGATTCTATCTGGGTAGTAGTGGATCGCTTGACCAAAGTGGCTCAATTTATCCCAGTGAAAACCACCTATACCAGTGCGAAGTTAGCCAAGATATACATGACCAGGATCGTATGTCTGCATGGAGTTTCGAGGACTATTGTATCAGATAGAGGAACACAGTTTACTTCAAAGTTTTGGCACCAGCTGCACTAGACTTTGGGAACCAAGCTAGAATTCAGTACAACTTTTCATCCGCAGACAGATGGACAGACCAAGAGAGTCAATCAGATTCTGGAGGACATGTTGAGAGCTTGTGCGCTAGATTATGGATCTAGTTGGGATGATAACTTTCCCTACGCGGATTTCTCATACAACAACAGCTACCAGGCCAGTTTGAAGATGGCACCTTTCGAAGCTTTGTATGGAAGAAGGTGTAGGACGCCGTTGATGTAGGATGAAGTTGGAGACCGCCAGTTGTTTGGACCAGATTTGATCAAATAGTCAGAAGAGAAGGCTAAGCTGATTCGAGACAGACTGAAGATAGCTCAGTCTAGGCAGAAAAGTTATGCAGACTCAAAACACAAGGAGGTAGTCTACGAAATCGGAGACAGAGCATATCTTCGGGTGTCACCCCTGCGAGGAGTTAAACGTTTTGGAGTTAAGGGAAATCTAGCCCCAAGATTCGTAGGACCATACCAAGTTTTGGAACGTATGGGAGAAGTTGCCTACAAGTTGGAGTTACCAGAAGGACTGTCAGGAGTTCATGATGTGTTTCATGTTTCCTAGTTGAAGAAGTGTCTTGCTGAGATGGCTGATATTCCTCTGAGAGATACAGTGCCCCTGGAAGCAATTCAGTTGGATAGTGATCTGACCTATGAGGAGAAACCAGTCAAGATTCTCGAGTTTGCCAGCCGAGTTACACGCAGCAAGGTTATCAAATTTTGCAAAGTTCAATGGACCCACCATGCCGAGGATGAAGCCACCTGGGAACGAGAGGAAGACCTACGCAAGGACCACCCACACCTATTTTCTAGCCAACCCGAATCTCGAGGACGAGATTCATCTTAAGGGGGGTAGGTTTGTAACATCCCAAATTTTCAATTTGGAATGTTATACATAGGTCATCATTGCATATCATATTTTATTGCATTTTGGTTGATCCTAGAAATTCTAAGCAACTCAAGGACCCACGAAGAGAGTTGGGAATTTCGTTGTTTTCATATTAGAGTTTTTTTCAAATTTTGAAAAGAGGATCATTTGGTTTTAATTATTTTTCTCTTCAAATATTTCTAATATGAAAAATAAAAGAGAGGGGATAAAATGACTTCTCCAAATAAAGAAATATTGGAGGAAAAATATCAAAATCAAATAAGTATTTTATTTGGACTTTTATTGCTATTTTATTTGAATTAGGAAAAATATGCGTTTTTCAAAATTGCATTAGAGGCCCAAATAAATATTCACTTTGTCCGCAATATTATTAGAGGACCGTGAAAATTTATTTCAGGATTTTTGGACTCATTTTAGTTTTTCTATTATTAGTTTTTCCGTGTGAGGATTATTTAAAAAAAAGTAAACCGACCTAACGGGCCGTGTCTGTCCTGAACACCTCGCCCCGGCCGGCCCTTTAAAGGCCGAGGCCTCGCCCCGCCAGCCCAGCCGCCCCGCCCCCGCAAACCCTAGCGCCACCGCCGTTCCCCACCGCCGCCACCCCATCGCCTCACTGCCGCTAGAGCCGCCGCCCGCCGCCATCAATCCCGCCGTTGCCGAGGTAGCTGCCGCCGCCGACTCGGTTTTCTCGGGAAAACCGTCGGGTTTTTTTAAAACCCTAGATCTAGTTTTTTTTAGTTTCGGTTCGGTTTATTAAATAGCGGAGTTCGTCGGTATGTTCATTTTAATGAATGTTGTTCATCATTTAGCCGCAGACAGCGAACGTTCGTTCGTTAGCCTGTTCGTCTCTTTTTTCCCATGGTTTTTCCACGATTATTTTCGATCGCGATTTCTGCCCTGATCTTCGTTTTAGTTTATCTTTTCGCTCATTTATCCAAATCAGGTGAAACAAGCGCCTAGATCTTCGTCTCAAAGCCCTCTTTCTGTTTAACCAACTTGAACAAGATTTTGGTACTGTAAAATTTGACGTTAGTCAATATTAGTAAACGGATCTTGTTTCTTTCGTAGTTTGAGTTTTGTTGCTCCGTTTGATTTGATTCTTTTTGCAAATCGGAGTTCTTCAGTTGAGCTTTCTGGTTAGATCTTCTTATTTGAGTTTTATCCGTTCTTTTAGTTGAGTGCTTATGTATGCTATTGTTTGTTTGCGATAGAATTCCTGGAGTGCGAAGCGTGCTACTACGAGTCTCTAGGTTTTGCGGATTGTCAGCAAGGCAAGTAACACATTGATCATATCCCTTTTACCCGGTTTTTATGCATTAGTTTCAACCCTCAAACATTGCATGAGTGGGATCTCTTAACTTGTGGGTTTGGGAAGTAGATGATGAGGTAGAACCTATTACCCTTTTATTATCAAACCCTGGGAGTTACTTCTATGTTATGCTACTTATTGCCATGCTATGCTTGTAAACATGGTTTGGGTTTGAGAGTATCCATGACAGATGTGAGATTATTAATTAATGGTTTACTTAAGGTGGCTACTTAAATACACATCTGGGTGGATTGGTTGCGGGCACCTGGAGAATCCAGTGTTGTCCTAGGATATCCCGGAGTACCCGTGTGATCATCCTACGGTTCGCCACCCAGACTCAAAGGGATCATAAGATTATCATGCTAGAAAATTCCATGTGCAGCCACAAGCTATTATGGGCTCTAGCATAGTTGAGTAGGTTGCATGACCTCTTCCAGTGGTAGGCTAGCAGATGTAGGGGATGTAGGTTGGTACTGTCTACCCAGGGTTGGAGTTAATGCTTTCGAAAGACCGTGTCTCGGTCATCCGTTTCTCAAACACCATGTAGTGCGAGAAATCCAACGGAGGAGATCAAGTCTTGTGGGGAAAAGTGCGTAAACCACTGCAGAGTGTACAAACTAATAATGGTTAGCCGTGTCCCCGGTTATGGACAACTTGAGTATCTGGTACTTGAATTATTGATTTGATCTCATCACTCTAAATTAATTTGTTGGGTTGATAATGATTACTTTAATTGGGATTGAGTTGGAGGAACCTTCTAAATGTTTCAACCACCATGATAGTTAAATAAATATATTCCTTTGTTGTAGGGAAAAATTGGATTTTTGCAAAAACATTATAACCATAGAGCCGACACCAGCCATATATGCATGTAGTGATAGCATTTATCTATTCTTTGCTCTACTGTGTTGTATTGCCAGCATATTCCATGTGCTGACTCGTTTCGGGCTGCAACGTATCATGTTGCAGACTTTTCAGACGAAGAGTAAGGTGTGCTAGGTTGTTTGTCGTGCACTCAGCTATGTCGTTGGAGTTGATGGACTCACTTTATCTTCCAAGCCTTCTGCTATTATCTTACTTAGATGGCCTTAAGCCATATTTATTGTAATAAGTTCTCTCTTTGAGACTATCGATGTAATAAGTGTGTGATGGCTACTCTGTTATAAAACCATTCGAGTACTGTGTGTGTCAGCATTACCGATCCATGGATGACACTAAAGCACTGAGACTTGACCGCCTGAGGTCGGGTCGCTACAGAGACTGAAGGAAATGTGCCCTAGAGGCAATAATAAAGTTGTTATTTATATTTCCTTATATCATGATAAGTGTTTATTATTCATTCTATAATTGTATTAACCGGAAACTTAGTACATGTGTGAATACATAGACAAACAGAGTGTCCCTAGTATGCCTCTACTTGACTAGCTCGTTAATCAAAGATGGTTAAGTTTCCTAGCCATGGACATGTGTTGTCATTTGATGAATGGGATCACATCATTAGAGAATGATGTGAAGGACTAGACCCATCTGTTAGCTTAGCACTATGATCGTTTAGTTTATTGCTATCGATTTCTTCATGACTTATACATGTTCCTATGACTATGAGATTATGCAACTCCCAAATACCGGAGGAACACTTAGTGTCCTATCAAACATCACAACGTAACTGGGTGATTATAAAGATGCTCTATAGGTGTCTTCGATGGTGTTTGTTGAGTTGACATAGATCGAGATTAGGATTTGTCACTCCGATTGTTGGAGAGGTATCTCTGGGCCCTCTCGGTAATGCACATCACTATAAGCCTTGCAAGCAATGTGACTAATGAATTAGTTGCGGGATGATACATTACGGAACACGTAAAGAGACTTGCCGGTGACGATATTGAACTAGGTATGATGATACCGACGATCAAATCTCGGGCAAGTAACATAGCGATGATAAAGGGAACAACGTGTGTAGTTATGCGGTTTGACCGATAATGATCTTCATAGAATATATAGGAACCAATATGAGCATCTAGGTTCCGCTATTGGTTATTGACTGGAGATGTGTCTCGGTCATGTCTACATAGTTCTCTAACCCGTAGGGTCCGCACGCTTAACGTTCGATGATGATTTGTATTATGAGTTATGTGATTTGATGTACCGAAGGTTGTTCGGAGTCCCGGATGAGATCACAAACATGACGAGGAGTCTCGAAATGGTCGACACATAAAGATTGATATATTGGACCATGTTATTCATAGACCGGAAGTGTTCCGGATGGTTTAGGATAAAACCGGAGTGCCGGAGGGGTTACCGGAACCCCCCGGGGAAGTAATGGGCCTTAGTGGGCCTTAGGGGAGAGAGAGGGCAGCAGCCAGGAGGTGCCCCCCAAGGGGAGTCCAAATAGGACTAGGGGAGGGGCGCGGCCCCTCTTTCCCTCTCCCTCTCCCTCTCCTTCCTTCTTCTCCCACTTGGACTAGGAAAGGGGGGGGACCGATTCCTACTTGGAGTAGGATCCCCCCCTTGGGCGCACCCCTTGTGGCCGGCCGGACTCCTCCTCCCCTCCTTTATATATGAGGGAGGGGGCACCCCATAGACATACAAGTTGATCTTTAGCCGTGTGCGGTGCCCCCTCCACAGTTTTACACCTCGGTCATATTGCCATAGTGCTTAGGCGAAGCCCTGCGTCGGTAACTTCATCATCACCGTCAACACACTGTCGTGCTGATGGAACTCACCCTTGGCCTCAGCTGGATTAAGAGTGCGAGGGACGTCACCGAGCTGAACGTGTGCAGATCGCGGAGGTGCCATGCGTTCGGTACTTGATCGGTTGAATCGTGAAGACGTTTGACTACATCAACCGTGTTACTAAACGCTTCCGCTTTTGGTCTACGAGGGTACGTAGACACACTCTCCCCTCTTGTTGCTATGCATATCCTAGATAGATCTTGCGTGATCATAGGAAATTTTTTGAAATACTACATTCCCCAACAGGATGAAGGAATAAGAAGCGGAAAAACCATAAGATTGGGGATTCCCAAGGCACCCCAAGGTAATACTCAAGTAAAACCAAGCATCTAAGCTTGGGGATGCCCCGAATGGCATCCCCTCTTTGGCCTACAATCCATCGGTATATTACTTGGAGCTATATTTTTATTCATCACATGATATGAGTTTGGCTTGGAGCGTCGTGTACTATATGAGCCCTTGCTTTGTTTGATTTTTTGTTTTCCACAATCATTGTTTGTTGCACACACCTTTTGAGAGGGACACGCATGTATTCGTGATTTGTTAGAATACTCTATGTGCTTCACTTATATCTTTTGAGCTAGGCAGTTGCTCTAGTGCTTCACTTATATCTTTTAGAGCACGGCGCTGGTTATATTTTAAAGAAATAGTTGCACTCTCATGCTTCACTTATATCTTTTAGAGAGTCTAATAAATAGTAAGCGGCAATATGCACGGGTTATGGGATTGGTCCTGATATGATAGGTATTCAAGAGGGTATAATAAAAAACTTTCATGTAGATCACTGAATATGATAAGTTTGATTCCTTGCAATAGTTTTGCGACATAGAGATTGTGATATGTGGGTTGTACTAGTGAATACTTGTGCTTTAGTAAGAACATTCGTGTTAATGTTTGTGATTCCCGAAGCATGCACGTATAGTCTTTCATTATGCTAAGAAGTTGGAGCATGATTTAGTATTGAATGTCTTCCTTTGCGTGAAGGTCAGGGCGTGTGATGGTTAACTCCTACCAACCTCCCCCTAGGGGCATGCGTAGTAGTACTTTTTTCGAAGGCTAATATACTTTCGAAATAAGTATGTGAGTTCTTTATGACTAATGTGAGTCCATGTATTATACGCACTCTCACCTCTCCGCAATTTGCTAGCCTCTTTGGTACCATGCATTGCCCTTTCTCACCTCGAGAGTTGGTGCAAACTTCACCGGTGCATGCAAACCCCATGATATGATATGCTCTATCACACATAAGCCTCCTTATATCTTCCTCAAAATAGCCACCATACCTACCTATCATGGAATTTCCATAGCCATTCCGAGATATATTGCCATGCAACTTCCACTATTCCATTATTATGACACACATCATCATTGCATATCGCTTTGCATGATCATATAGCTGACATAGTATTTGTGGCTCGGCCACCGTTCATCATTTTCATACATGTTATGCTAGAATCATCGCACATCCTGGTACATTGCCAGAGGCATTCATATAGAGTCATATGTTTCAGTTTTATCGAGTTGTAATATTGACTTATAAGTAAATAAAAGTCTGACGATCATCATTATTAGAGCATTGTATCAGTGAGGAAATAAATAAATAAATAAGAAAAAAGGAGGCCAAAAAGAGCCTAGCAAAAAATGAGAGAAAAAGAGAGAAGGGGCAATGTTACTATCCTTTCCACACTTGTGCTTCAAAGTAGCACCATGTTTTTAATATAGAGAGTCTCCTATGTTGTCACTTTCATATACGTGGAAAATTTTCATTATAGAACTTGGCTTGTATATTCTGATGATGGGCTTCCATAAATGTCCGAGGTCTTCATAAGCAAGCAAGTTCTATGCACACCCACTTAGTTTTAAGTTTGAGCTTTCATACACTTATAGCTCTTAGTGCATCTGTTGCATGGCAGTCCCCACTCCTCGCATTGACATCAATTGATGGGCATCTCCATAGCCCGTTGATTAGTCGCATCAATGTGAGACTTTCTTCCTTTTTTGTCTTCTCCATATTAATCTCTACCACCGCATTCTATTCCACCCATGGTGCTATATCCATGGCATGCGCTCATGTATTGCATGGGGGTTGAAAAAGCTGAAGCAAAGTATGAACCAAGTTCTTGGCTGACACCAGGGTAATACATGATTTATATTATATGTTAAGAAGATGGAGCATGACAAGGCTATATGCTCTTGTAGGGATAGCATTATTTAGCATTTATATTTTGAAAGACATGATTGTTTGTTGTATGCCTGAGTATTGATGTCTTTATGTCAAATTATAGACTATTGCTTTGAATCATTCAGATCTTAATATTCATACCATAAAATAAGGATTGCAAGATGAACATGTTAGGTAGCATTCCACATAAATTTTTTGTTTTTATCATTTACCTACTCGAGGATGAGCAGGAATTAAGCTTGGGGATGCTGATACGTCTCCAAGGCATCAATAATTTTTTATTGTTTCATGCTATTATAGTATCAATCTTGGATGTTTTGTATAACTCTTTGTGCTATTTTATATCATTTTCTGGGACATATTAACCCGGTGCCAAGTGCCAGTGCTTATTTTCTGCTTGTTTTTTGTTTTCTAGGAAATCAGTACCAAACGGAGTCAAACTCTACGAAACTTTTTGATGATTTTTTTCTAGACAAGAGAGACCATAGAAGCTTCGGGGGGAGACCAGACGAGAAGCAAGGAGACGGCAAGGCAACAGGGCGCTCCCTGATGCCTTATGGGCCCCATGTGGCTCCATCTGACCTAATTTAACCTCTATAAATTCTCTGAAATCAGGAAACCAAGAGAGAGCCACCCCAAACACTTTTTCCACCGCCGCAAGTTTCTGTTCTTCCGCGATCCCATCTAGAGGCCTTTTCCGATACTCTGCCGGAGGGGGAATCGGTCATGGAGGGCTTCTACATCATCCTTGATGACTTCCAATGATGCATGGGTAGTTCACCACAGACCTACGGGTCCATGGATAGTAGCTAGATGGCTTCTTCTCTCTCTTTGATCTTCAATACAATGTTCTCCTTGATGTTCTTGGAGTTTTATCCGATGTAATCTTCTTTTGCGGTGTGTTTATTGGGATCCGATGAATTGTGGGTTTATGATTAGATTATTCATGAATATTAATTGAGTCTTTTCTGAATTCTTTTATGCATGATTTTTATAGCTTTGTATTTCTCTCCGATTTATCCGTTTAGTTTGGCCAACTAGATTGGTTTATATTGCAATGGGAGAGGTGCTTTGTGATGGGTTGAATCTTGTGGTCCTCCGTCCCAGTGACAAAAAGGGAAAGGACATGTATTTGTATTGTTGCCATTAAGGATAAAAAGATGGGTTTTATTCATATCGCTTGGGTTTACTTTGTCTACATCATGTCATCTTGCTTAAGGCATTACTCTGTTTTTATTAACTTAATACTCTAGATGCATGCTGGATAGCAGTCAATGGGTGGAATAATAGTAGTAGATGCCGGAAGGAGTCGGTCTACTTGTCTCGGACATGATGCCTATATACATGATCATTTCCTTGAATATCGTCACAGCTATGCACTTTTCTATCAATTGCAACAGTGATTTGTTCATCCACCATATGTTATGTGCTGGAGAGAGAAGCCTCTAGTGAAAACTATGGCCCTCGGTTCTACTTTTATCATATATAAAAACACAAAAATACCTTGCTGCACTTTTATTTATTTTGTTTTGCAATTTATCTATTTACCAACCACTACGAGATTTGATCCTTGCAAATAACCGTTGAGGGGATTGACAACTCCCTTGTTTACATTGGGTGCAAGTATTTGCTTTTGTGTGTGCAGGTGCTGCTAACGAGGTTCGATGTGGTTCTCCTACTGGATTGATAACCTTGGTTCTTAACTGAGGAAATACTTATCTCTATTGTACTGCTTCATCCTCTCCTCTTCGAAGAAATCCCAGCGCAGCTCACAAGTAGCACATAGTTATGATGTTATTCATGGCATGATCAGTACATAGGCATTGCATTCGTGACAAGTAGACTGAAATCCATATGCATATACTATTATTACTCCACCCATCGACCATATTTAGCATGCATCTATGGTCTAAGTTCGTAAAGAACAGAGTAACACTTTAAGTAAGATGACATAATGTAGACAAAATAAAATCAACTAATATGATCGAACCCCATCGTTTTACCCTTAGTAGCAACAATACAAATATGTGCCTCGCTACCCCTTCTGTCACGAGGTGAGGACACTGCAAGATTGAACCTACTACTATGCACCACTTCCATTGAGGATCTAATCATTAACTTGCCAAAGATAACTCATAAGTTGGAATGCATTACATAACTATAACAATCACACATAATAAAGTTCAAAATATAACCCAACTACTTTCAATGAATAATCTGATCATAAACCCATAATTCATCAGATCCCAAAAACACACCACACAAAAGGATTACATCATATCGATCTCCGAAGAGAACATTATATTGAAGATCATAACGAGAGAGAGAGAGAGAGATCTAGCTAATCACTATGGACCCATAGGTCCTATGGGGAACAACTCACACATCGTCGGAGGTGCAACAAGGTTAATGTAGAAGCCCTCTGTGATCGATTCCCCCTCCTACAAAGTACCGGTGGAGGCCTCCAAATGAGATCACGGAAGAACAGAGGCTTGCGGTGGTGGAATAATTATTTTGGGTCTTGCTCTGGTGGTTCCTGAAATTTGGGGAATTTATGGAGTTGGAATTAGGTCAATCAGAGTTACGAGGGGCCCACAAGCTCAAGTGGCGCCCCCATAGGGGCGCTCTGTGTGAGCTTGTGGCCCTCTCATAAATCTTTTGGCCACCTCCCGAAGCTTCCAAGGTCCCTTCTGGTCCAGAAAAATCGCTGTAAAGTTTCATCGTGTTTGGACTTCGTTTGGTTTTGTTTTCCTGCGAAACAATAAAATAGGCAAAAACAAAAACTGACAATAGGAATTAGGTTAATAGATTAGTTCCCAAAAATGATATAAAACTGCATATAAAGCATACAGGATTGGTAATGTAATAGCATGAAACAATCAAAAAATGTAGATACATTGGAGATCTATCAGGCTTCGCCTCGGAGATGCCGTAATGAACATGCGTCATTGGAGGCCAGCCTTCTCTGATTGTGAACAACCTTCCACGATCAGCAAGTCACTGGAACAACTAGCGTCGCTTCCCGCAGAGATGTCTCCAAGTATGCATTGAGGAAGGAACATGCTAGAAAAGTTCAAGGGTTGCTAAATATACAAATTTACTGGTCGAACATTGACACTTTGAGTTCAAAACAAACTGTAGCGACCCGACCTTAAACGGTCAAGTCTCTGTGCTTCAGTGTCATCCCTGGATCGGTAATGCTGACACACACAGTAGTCGAAGGATTTATAACAGAGTAGCAATCACACACTTATTACATCGAATGTCTCAAAAGAGATCTGATTACAATAAATATGGCTTAAGGCCATCTAATACGATAATAGCGGAAGGCTTAGAAGATAAAGTGAGTCCATTAACTCCAACGGCATAGCTGAGCTGCACGGCAACGACCTAACGAACCTTACTCCTCGTCTGAAAAGTCTGCAACATAATACGGTGCAGCCCAAAAACGGATCAGCACATGGAATATGCTGGCAAAGTAACACAGTAGAGCAAGAACAGAATAAGGCTATCACTACATGCATATATGGCTGGTGGAAAGCTCTATGGTTACAGTTTTTGCGAAAAGCCAATTTTTTCCTACAACAAAGGAATAGATTTTAATTTAACTATCATGGTAGTTGAAACATCATTGAGAAGGTTCCTCCAACTCAATCCCCGTTAAAGTGATTAACAACCCAACAATATTAATTAAGAGTGGTGAGATACTTAAGATACTCCAAGTACTAGATACTCAAGATTGTCCATAACCGGGAACAGGGCAAATCATGATTAGTTTATACACTCTGCAGAGGTTTGCGCACTTTTCCCCACAAGACTCGATCGCCTCCATTGGATTTCTCGCACTACATGATGTTTGAGAAACGGATGTCCGAGACACGGTCTTTCAGAAACATTAACACTCTACTCCGGGTAGACCATACCAAACCTACAAACCCACTACCTGCTGATCTACCTCTTCAAGAGCTTCACGTAACTTACTCAACTATGCTAGAGCCCATAATAGATTGTGGCTGCACACGGAAGTTTCTAGCATGAAAAATCTCAGTTCCCTTTGAGCCTGGGTGGCGGTCCATAGGAAGATCACACGGGTACTCCGGGATTTTCCAAAAAATACAGGCAACACTGGGTACTGCAGGTGCCTCAATTCACCCAGATGTAAATTTAAGTTTCCACCTTAAGTTGAACCATTAATTAACAATCTCACATCGGTCATGGATTTCACTCACCCAAACCACGTCTACGAGCATAGCATAGCAATATAAGCAACGCGTAGAAGTAACTCCCAGGGTTTGAATGTAACAGGGCAATAGGTTCTACCTCATTAACTACTTCCCAACCCACAAGTTAATGTCATCCTAACCATGCAATGTTTGAGGATTGGAGCTAATGCATAAAAACTGGGTGATAAAGGGGTATGATCAAAGTGTTACTTGCCTTGCTGACGATCCGCGTAACCTAGAGACTCTAAATAACACGCTTCGCACTCCGGGAATTCTATCGCAAACAAACAATAGCATACATAAGCAACTAACAAAGAAGCACGGGTAAAACTCAAATAAGAAGATCTAACCGGAAAGTTCAACTTAAGAACTCCGGTTTGCAAAAAGAATCAAACTAAACGGAGCAACGAAACTCAAACGGCGAAAGAAACAAGATCCGTTTACTAATCTGAACAAAGGTCAAATTTTATAGTACCAAAATCTTCTTCAAGTTGGTTAAGCGGAAAGAGGTTCTCGAGACGAAGATCTAGGCATTTGAATCGCCTGATTCCGACTAATGAGCGAAAAGATAAACTGTAACGAAAATCGGATCAGAAATCACGATCGAGAATAATCGCGGAAAAATCCAATAAAAGAAAACAGACGAACAGACTAACGAACGAGCGTTCATTTGTTGTAACTAACGGGCGAAAACCATTCGTTAAAACGAACGTACGGACGAACGTCCGCTAAATAGAAGAACCGGGAAAAACCAGCGAACCGATATAAAAAACGAACTAGGGGTTTGTCAAAAAAAACCAAATCGGTTTTCTAAAAAAACAGGGCGGCGGCGAAAGGCGCGTTACCTCTCCGGCGAGGCGGGGCTCAGGCGGCGGGGCGAAGCGGCGCGGCGCGGCGAGGTGCGGCAGCGGCGGCGCTGCAGCGGCGGCGGCGAGGCGCGGGAGCGGGCGGCGTGGCTCGGGAGGCGGC
>NC_057806.1:287152308-287338082 GCF_018294505.1 Triticum aestivum | reverse complement strand
GGGGTGGCGCGGTATATAAGGGGGGAGGTGGCTTGGAGGAGGGGGCAAGGCGGCAGAGGAGGAGGAGTCGGCTCGGTCTCCGGTACGAGTCGGGGCGGCGGCGCGCGCGACTTCGCGCGGGAGACGGCGGTGGCGGCGGTTGGGCCGGCCCGGCTGGTTTTGGCCCAGCCGGCACTTGGAAGTTCTTTTTTAAAAAATAATCCCGCCGATCAGAAAATAAATCCTAGAAAATAAAATAAAAATCTAAAATGCCAAAATAAATTTTCACCGTCTAAATAAAATATTTAGAACAAGATGAACATTTTCTTGGCCCTAAATGCAGTTTTGAAAAAGGTGCAATTTTTCTAATGCAAACAAAATTGCAATAAAATCCAAATAAAATCAAATAAATTATTTTAATATTTTTCCTCCAATATTTCATTTATGTTGGAGAAGTCATATTATCTCCTCTCATATATTTTTAATTATGAAATATTTTCGGAGAGAAAAATAATTAAAACCAAAATCCTCGTTTCCCTATTTGATAAAAATCAAATAAGGAAACCGGGAAATCCCCAACTCTCTCCGTGGGTCCTTGAGTTGCTTAGGATTTCGAGGATTGCTGAACGAAAATGCAATAAAATATGATATGCAAGAATGACCTATGTATAACATTCCAAATTGAAAATTTGGGATGTTACAAACCTACCCCCCTTAAGATGAATCTCGCCCTCGAGATTCGGGTTGGCTAGAAAAATAGGTGTAGGTGGTCTTGGCGTAGATCATCCTCTCGTTCCCAGGTGGCTTCATCCTCGGTATGATGGCTCCACTGAACTTTGCAAAACTTGATGACCTTGCTACGGGTGACTCGACTGGCAAACTCCAAAATCTTGACTGGTTTCTCCTCATAAGTCAAATCGATGTCCAACTGAATTGCCTCCAAGGGTACTGTATCTCTTAACGGTATATCGGCCATCTCAGCATGACACTTCTTCAATTGTGAAACATGGAACACATCATGAACTCCTGACAGTCCCTCGGGTAATTCCAATTTGTAGGCAACTTCTCCCTTCCGTTCCAAAACAAGATACGGTCCTACAAATCTCGGGGCTAACTTTCCTTTAACTCCAAAACGTTTTACTCCTCGCAAGGGCGATACTCGCAGATATGCTCTATCTCCAATTTCATAGGTTACCTCCTTGCGTTTCGAGTCTGCATAACTCCTCTGCCTGGACTGAGCAATCTTCAGTCTATCACGAATCAGCTTAACCTTCTCTTCAGACTCCTTGATCAAGTCTGGTCCAAACAACTGCCGGTCTCCTACTTCATCCCACATTAACGGTGTTCTGCACCTTCGTCCGTACAGGGCTTCGAACGGTGCCATCTTCAAACTGGCTTGGTAGCTATTGTTGTATGAGAACTCTGCGTAAGGCAAATTGTCATCCCAACTAGATCCATAATCTACTGCATAGGCTCTCAACATGTCCTCCAGAATCTGATTAACTCTCTCGGTCTATCCATCCGTCTCCGGGTGAAACGTTGTACTGAACTCCAGTCTTGTTCCCAAGGTCTGGTGTAGCTGATGCCAAAACTTTGAGGTAAACTGTGTTCCTCTATCTGATACGATGGTCCTCGGAACTCCATGCAGACATACGATCCTGGACATATATATCTTGGCCAACTCCGCACTTGTATAAGTGGTTTTCACTTGGATAAAGTGAGCCACTTTGGTCAAGCGATCAACTACTACCCATATGGAATCATATCCTGATTTGGTCCTCGGCAATCCAGTGATAAAGTCCATGCCAAGTTTATCCCACTTCCATTCAGGTATCGGCATAGGCTGTAACAATCCTGCCGGCTTTTGATGCTCTGCCTTCACTCTCTGACATACATCACATACGGCTACATACTCGGCAATATCCTTCTTCAATAACTCCGTCATTGGCTTCGAAATCTTGGAAAAATTCTCAATGAATCTCCAATAGTATCCGGCGAGTCCAAGAAAACTGTGGATCTCGCTAACTGAAGTGGGTGCTATCCATTCAGTGACTGACTGAACCTTGCTGGGGTCTACTGCTATACCTTCTCCTGATATAACATGTCCAAGGAATCCGACTTCCTTCAACCAAAACTCGCATTTGCTAAACTTGGCATACAACTGGTGTTCCCTGAGTTTCTCGAGAACTAGTCGCAAATGCTCCTTGTGTTCCTCTTCATTCTTCGAGTATACCATAATGTCATTAATGAACACCACAACAAACTTGTCCAAATACTCCATGAACACCTTGTTCATCATGCTAATGAAATAGGCAGGGGTGTTAGTCAGTCCAAACGACATGACCGTATATTCGTATAATCTGTAACGCGTGGTGAATGTTGTCTTGGGTATATCTTTCTCTCGAATCTCAACTGATGGTATCCCGATCGCAAATCAATCTTCGAAAACACCTTAGCTCCTTGCAGTTGATCAAACAGATCATTGATCATCGGCAGCGGGTACTTGTTCTTGATCGTCACTTCATTCAAGGCCCGATAATCAACAACCATTCTTAGGGATTTATCCTTCTTCTCCACCAAAAGCACTGGGGCTCCCCAAGGTGATGAACTCCTTCAAATGTATCCTTTCTCCAACAACTCCTTGATATGTTTCTTAATTTCCTCCAGATCATTCGCGGGCATCCGATAGGGTCTCTTGGATATTGGCTCGGTACCTGGCAGTAGCTCTATCAAAAACTTGATATCCCGATCCGGTGGCATGCCTGGTAACTCCTTTGGAAAAACATCCGGGTAATCCTTCACTACGGGCACTTCCTCCTGAACAACTCCCGTGAGAGTATTCACTTGACTCCTCCTAGGCACATGCCTAGATACATATTTAATCCCTTTTCCCTCCGGGGTGGTGAGATAAATCGACTTACTAGCACAGTCAATGCTTCCTCCATACTTTGACATCCAGTCCATACCTAATATCACATCCAATCCTTGTGACTCCAAGATAATTAGGTCGGACGGAAAAACATGGGTGCCAATGGTCAGGGGTATCTGGTCGCACCATCAACTAGCCATATACTCTACTCCAGGTGAACTCACTAAGAGAGGGGGTTGGTAGTTTAAAATTATCCACAAATCCCCTTGAAATGTATGAATGTGATGCACCAGTATCAAATAGAACAAGAGCGGTAAATGACTTAACCAAAAACTTACCTATTACCGCGTACGGCTGCTCTTCAACCTCCTCCACATTAACGTGGTTCACTTGTCCTTTGTTGAATGGATTGGGCTTCTTCCCAGCGCTCCCATTTCCATTTCCATTCTTTCCTTCAGGGCACTCCGTGGCATAGTGTCCAGTCTTCCCGCACTTGAAACAAGTAACGTGACGTAGATCTCTTTTGGCGGGTGTGGCTGGATTGGGGCGGTTCTGATTGTTATTGGCTCCGTTCCCATTCCCATTCTTAGTACCATTGTGATTATGCGATCCTCTTCCGGTGTGGTTATGACCTCCATGGTTATGAAAAAGTCCTCCCGAGTTTGGGGTTAGGTGAGGCTTCTGCTGAGATCCTGAGTTATACCTCCCTTGTCCATACTTCCTCTTGCGGCTCTCACTCTGTTGTTGCTTCCCTTCAATCATAACATCCTTATCTACCAACTCCTAGTAGTTGTTGAAGGTGGCTACCATCAACTGCATACTCATCTCATCATTCAGACCTTCCATAAACGTCTCCTGCTACGCGGCATCTGTGGCCACATCGTTAGGGGCATAGCGCGATAGCTTACTAAACTCATCCACGTACTGAGCCACAGTACGGTTCCCCTGGCGTAAGTTGCAAAACTCACGCTTCTTCATACTCATAGCTCCAGTTGAGACATGGGCTGTGCGGAAAGCTTGCAGAAACTGGTCCCAAGTCATTGTGGCTATAGGGTAGGTGACAGTGTAATTCTCACACCATGATGTTGCTGGTCCATCCAACTGATGTGCGGCAAAACGCACCTTCTCAGCATCAGTACATCCTGCAGTGATCAACTCCCTTCCAATCTTGCGGAGCCAATCATCTACTACTATAGGCTCGGTGCTACTGGAAAACACCGGCTGCTGCAACCTCAGAAAACGGGCTAAGTTGTCAACTTGTGGTGGTGGTGGTGGATTGTTGTTGTTGTTGTTGCCCTGATTCTGAACTAACAATTGCATCAGGATATTCTGTTGCTGGATCAACTGAGTGAGCTCAAGCGGGAAGGCAAATCCGGGGTCACGTCTCGGAGGCATCTGATGGCTTTAGATGGAAGAGATTAGAATAGAATGAGGTCTACTGAGAAGGCACTACCCATATGCACATGAGACAAACACAATCATTTCACTCAATCAATCAAGCAAGGCATACAATCGATCTAACTATCGCAAAAGTGCTCGGACTACTTTATTTACATGGTGGAATACTACTACTGATATGGTGGTCTACTAAAAATATTCCTCGGTTGCAGACTCCATGATATCTGCTCCAGCTTCATCTTCAAAGTCATCATCGCTAAGGTCGGAGTCAGTGTCATCGATGATGATGTAGTCCTCTGGTCGAATCTCCTTGGGTTCTTCATCTTGTTCTACTGGAGTGGGGTCTCCCATGAATATTCCGATCTTCTTAATCAGGTCGTCATTCTTCTCCAATAGTGTTGCAATTTACTCCTCATATCCATCACGTGTAGACTTAAGTTCTTCTTCTAGCTCGATGATCCTTGTCTTCGCCTTCTTCAAATCTATCATGTCTGTGCACATCTGATTCTCCTGGCGTCGAATGTGTTGGTTTAGTTCCTGGATGAAAGCTGCAATTGATCTATCCTTCCTGGTGCTGATCATTTCCCATTGCTCATCTCGGTGCCCACATATCTGGTAGATAGTGTCCTTAAGATCCTTGTGATATACTTCTCCAATGCGTCTCATGGTGATGTGAGCTGCCATATTATTTCCTAAACCCCAGGTTGGTGCGTCGAAGGAAAATTCTATGGGCTTAGTGACTGGCGTGAATGTCCTTCCTGGAACTTGAACTTGAATCATCCATCGCTCCTCTTCTGGTAAAGTGGCGTTGTATGTCCCGGTGAAGCTTGGTATTCCTATATTCAAGTACCTAGTGACTTCCTTCAAGTGTCGTCCAAAAGGTGCGTCTTCATCCGGTTGTGCAAACTTGTTCTTCATCTCCGCCATCCTAAAGAGTAGAAAATGGAGAGGAGTCGGAAATGAGAAGATAATAGTGATCTAGGGCTTTAGCTTAGTGGTCGTGTCCTACACTCAGTGTGTGCTCTGATACCGTCTTTGTAGCGACCCGACCTCAAACAGTCAAGTATGTGTGCCTCAGTGTCATCCCTGGATCGGTAATGCTGACACACATAGTACTCGAAGGATTTATAACATAGTAGCAATCACACACTTATTACATCGGATGTCTCAAAAGAGATCTGATTACAATAAATATGGCTTAAGGCCATCTAACACGATAACAGCGGAAGGCTTGGAAGATAAAGTGAGTCCATTAACTCCAACGGCATAGCTGAGCTGCACGGCAACGACCTAACGAACCTTACTCCTCGTCTGAAAAGTCTGCAACATATTACGTTGCGGCCCGAAAACGGGTCAACACATGGAATATGCTGGCAAAGTAACACAGTAGAGCAAGAACAGAATGATGCTATCACTACATGCATATATGGCTGGTGGAAAGCTCTATGGTTACAGTTTTTGCGAAAAGCCATTTTTTCCCTACAACAAAGGAATAGATTTTAATTTAACTATCATGGTAGTTGAAACATCATTGAGAAGGTTCCTCCAACTCAATCCCCATTAAAGTGATTAACAACCCAACAATATTAATTAAGAGTGGTGAGATACTTAAGATACTCCAAGTACTAGATACTCAAGATTGTCCATAACTGGGGACACGGCTAACCATGATTAGTTTATACACTCTGCAGAGGTTTGTGCACTTTTCCCCACAAGACTCGGTTGCCTCCATTGGATTTCTCGCACTACATGATGTTTGAGAAACGGATGTCCGAGACACAGTCTTTCAGAAACATTAACTCTCTACTCCGGGTAGACCATACCAAACCTACAAACCCACTACCTGCTGATCTACCTCTTCAAGAGCTTCACGTAACTTACTCAACTATGCTAGAGCTCATAATAGCTTGTGGCTGCACACGGAAGTTTCTAGCATGAAAAATCTCAGTTCCCTTTGAGCCTGGGTGGCGGTCCATAGAAAGATCACACGGGTACTCTGGGATTTTCCAAAAAATACAGAAAACACTGGGTACTCCAGGTGCCTCAATCCACCCAGATGTAAATTTAAGTTGCCACCTTAAGTTGAACCATTAATTAACAATCTCACATCGGTCATGGATTTCACTCACCCAAACCACGTCTACAAGCATAGCATAGCAATATAAGCAACGCGTAGAAGTAACTCCCCAGGGTTTGAATGTAACAAGGCAATAGATTCTACTTCATCAACTATTTCCCAACCCACAAGTTAATGTCATCCTAACCATGCAATGTTTGAGGATTGGAGCTAATGCATAAAAACTGGGTGATAAAGGGGTATGATCAAAGTGTTACTTGCCTTGCCGACGATCCGCGTAACCTAGAGACTCTAAATAACACGCTTCGCACTCCGGGAATTCTATCGCAAACAAACAGTAGCATACATAAGCAACTAACAAAGAAGCACAGGTAAAACTCAAATAAGAAGATCTAACCGGAAAGTTCAACTTAAGAACTCCGGTTTGCAAAAAGAATCAGACTAAACGGAGCAACGAAACTCAAACGGCGAAAGAAACAAAATCCTTCACTAATCTGAACTAAGGTCAAATTTTACAGTATCAAAATCTTGTTCAAGTTGGTTAAGCGGAAATAGGTTCTCGAGAGGAAGATCTAGACGTTTGAATCGCCTGATTCCGACTAACGAGCGAAAAGATAAACTGAAACGAAAATCGGATCAGAAATCGCGATCGAGAATAAGCGGAAAAATCCGATAAAAGAAAACTGACGAACAGACTAACGAATGAGCGTTCGTTAGCTGTAACTAACAGGCGAAAACCGTTCATTAAAACGAACGTACGGACGAACGTCTGCTAAATAGAAGAATCGGGAAAAACTGGCGAACCAATCTAAAAAAACGAACTAGGGGTTTTAAAAAAACGAATCGGTTTTCTAAAAAGATGGGCGGCGGCGAACGGCGTGTTACCTCTCCGGCGAGGCTCCGGCAAGGCGTGGCTCGGGCGGCGGGGCAGCGGGCTTGCGGGGCAGCGGGGCGAGGCGGCGCGGCGCGGCGAGGGGTGGCGGCGGCGGCGCTGCAGCAGCAGCGGCGAGGCGCGGGAGCGGGTGGCACGGCTCGGGAGGCGGCGGCGCGGCTCGGCTCGGGCTGCGGGGCGGCGGGGTGGCGCGGTATATAAGGGGGGAGAGGTGGCTTGTAGGAGGGGGCAAGGCGGCGGCGGAGGAGGAGTCCGGCTCGGACTTCGGCTGAGTCGGGGCGGCGGCGCGCACGACTCCGCGCGGGAGACGGCGGCGGCGGCGGTTGGGCTGGCCCGGCTGGGTTTGGCCCAGTCGGCACTTAGGAGTTCTTTTTTCTTTTTTAAATAATTCCGCCGAACAGAAAAATAAATCCTAGAAAATAAAATAAAAATCTAAAAATACCAAAATAAATTTTCACCGTGTAAATAAAATATTTAGAACAAGATGAACATTTTCTTGGCCCTAAATGCAGTTTTGAAAAACATGCAATTTTTCTAATGCAAACAAAATTGCAATAAAATCCAAATAAAATCAAATAAATGATTTTAATATTCTTCCTCCAATATTTCATTTCTTTTGGAGAAGTCATATTATCTCCTCTCATATATTTTTAATTGTGAAATATTTTCGGAGAGAAAAATAATTAAAACCAAAATCCTCGTTTCACTATTTGATAAAAATCAAATAAGGAAACTGGGAAATCCCCAACTCTCTCCGTGGGTCCTTGAGTTGCTTAGGATTTCAAGGATTGCTGAACGAAAATGCAATAAAATATGATATGCAAGAATGACCTATGTATAACATTCCAAATTGAAAATTTGGGATGTTACACAAACATTGGCTACTCCTCCGTGGCATGCCTACAAACTTCTCCTAGTGTAATAAATTGACATAGTACAACACAAGACAAGTCTATTGAGGTTGTCCCATAGTGTTTCCGATCACCCGCCACGGCCTGTCCGACCACCCCTGGATATGTCATCGGCATCGGGACTATCCCTTTCATGATCTTTGTCTAGCCTATCATCTCATATCTCATTTATTTTGGCTACCGTGCAGTGCATTTATATAATAGGACTGAATTGGTTTGCTCAAACACATATCTCTGTGCTAATTACGAATTTAACTGTAGCTTAACCCGTGCATATACATATTTAACGCATATCCAACAAACTTCATCTTGGCGAACATGTCATTGTCATATTAAAGCTGTCATGTTTGAACCTCGTGTAGCTTGAACTTAAATCATTGATCATGAGCTAACATACTACTCTTTGAAGTTACATGGCTCCACATGTAACTATAGTGGAAATGAATGATAAGTAATATGGAGGTATATAAGAAGAGTTATGATCTTCAGGTTGGATACTTAGTTTTTTACACAAATATGGTGATGTATTGTAGGTATTTGTTAGGGTTGCGGTATTGGGCCATCTCGTGGTCGGTGGACCAAGCCAGTCACATGCGGCCTTTCCAGCAATACACTGGGAACCAAAGAGGGTCACATCTGTTGAAGTGTATATGTGTGCATGAAGCTTAACATGGTATCAGATCCCATGGTCTTCAGTTCAAGTCCTAACATTTGTAATTTATCCAAAAACTATTGTTGACCCCTTCGTGTCCATGTATAGGCGTCTTGAGCCATACGTCCAAGTGCACTAATGTGTTGACTTCCGCGTCACTCATGGGAGGGGGTGTTGAAGTGTGTATGTGGATGTCCTAGCCCTTTCCATTAGTTTGGACTTTTTGTTGCATTAGTTAGTGCATGAAGCTTAACAACATACAAATAGTGTTCCAACACGGAGGACTCGGCTCCTGACTCATGGTGTGTTGGACGTGCATCATGCACGTACTTTACTTGGGCATTTTCGGTTGCTACATGATGGGTATAGGTCAAACGGCTGTGGAGTTTGGGAGGTCCCCACTATCTCAACCTTGATTGTGGATTGGACAATGGGAGAGGAGGCATAAGTATATTAACTTCGTGTCAGTTCCCAGTGTGACCTAATCATGACGTCTTGCAGTAGGCGGACGGTCAGGATGAAATAGGAACAACTAGCATTGCGTGCTTCCCTTTCTCCTTGGAACCTCTTGTCAGCCCCGCCACATGACGTCCTGCAGGGCATGACGCATTCGCCCTCAGATTATCGCAATGGTCTCTTCCTTTTATAGCATGGACAACATCATTGGTGATTCGCGACCGCGCCATATAACAGCGCCATCTATGTCTTGCAATTGCCTCCCTTTGCGCTTCCCGTCGCGCGGGGAGAGACAGGGCCCAGGCAAGACCAGGTGGGAATGATAGGCATCGCTCTTGCGACTTCCATGAACCACACCACCACTCCCAACCATGCCCATGAGACCTCACCGTCGACCAAGCGCTCACTCTAAACCTCGTACCCACGGTGCACAAACCAAATGCATCTGGTAAGACAGGCTAACTATATGAAACTAGGGTCACCGCATGGGAAGGAAAATGTTTACATATTATCAAGAATAGGTACCACTTACAAGGTAAATCTATACATTAAGTTCAAACTAAGGCAACACATTTGTCTAGAATAGTAAAAGATAATTGTTCATAATACGAAAACACACATAAAACATAAACTACATTATCTAATTTACTTGAATCATCATCATCCTCCTTTAGTTCCAATATGACTTCCTACACATACTCCTCATTCAGGTTCGCTGCACTTGATCCATCTATTTAGCCCTCTAGGAGGAGGGGAATAATCCCGAAGTGCATAAAACCAGACCTTCCTTGAAGTTCCGGAGTGATTCCATATCTGGTAGCCTCAATATATAGTTCTAGATGTGTAGTCAATGTGTATCTGGGACATCGGTGCATTTGCCAAGTAGTTGTGATGGCTCTTATCAAATCTGTCATTTATGTCACCATAGTACTCATCCACCATCGATGATGTGGTGTCCGTCGGCTAGTCATGAGGCTTGGTGGTGTGCGACATCCTCCATTATGCCTGGATGTTATCCAAAAGCTTAACCATTATGTCCTATTTTTGGATCATCTATTTGTCGCATTTGATGTACAATCCAGCCAAGGTGTGGGCATTGTTGAGGAGGAACTCGCAAATGATTTGTAATGTAAAAGTTACGACCAGAGGGGGTGGATGGGAGATTATAACAAACTCATATAAAATGTGAAATACTTAGGAAATAAATAAAATAACATGATAACAATGTTACCGTACATAGGAATATCTAGAAAGATTACTTAGCATGCAAATCAAAACTCCTAAAATAGAGACAGAAGAGTGTGAGCAAGAGAACCAGGTAGCAGTACGTAGCAGTACAAGTTCTCAAGTCTAACAAACAAAGAAGATACCCTTGGGAATATCTAAACATAATATAAAGCTAAACATCTAGTCATGCAACGGAATAAGATAGATGCCAACAAAGTCTTCACATCAATCATAGAGAAAGATAGACACGGGAAAAAGATAATGTGATGTGCTCACCTAGTTCAAGTTGCTGGCACAACTCTATGTTTGTTTGAAGAGGCTAAACCATAGTTTTGAAGACACGAAAGTCCCTGCATTCATGTGGCCAGACCAGCATGATATGATCATGGGGATGAGAGAATACGACAACAAGAAAAAGAACAAAACTGGTAACGAGGATAATTTGGTATGGTGATCAAGAGTTGCTTCACATAGATATCTATTAGTCTCGCCTCGGGTTTTGTAAAGTACCACGAAGTAATGCAAAATGTATATGAGAATAATAGGTTCACTTGATAATAATTTGTGTAAGTTTAGGGGTCAATATGGATGTCCATGGTTCAGCTATCATTGACCATAATGAGTTCTAAGTCATGTCTATATTTTACCGAACGTGTGGGTCACACACTTAAGGGCTATCGATCTATTGGGTACTAGAAGTGTGGTGCTTATGTGAGTAGCACCGGAATAGTTTCAGAAGAAAAGAAAATATTTTGAAGAGAGAAATCGAAAGGTTTTGGAGAATCCGAAAAAAACGAAGAACTGGAAAAGTTCCAGGCAACCCTAGAAAATCTCCGGTAGGTTGTGGAAGGGTTTGCAAGTTTTCGAAACCTCTTAGAAAATTCTAGAGGGGGACAGGGGGCTGCCACTTGGCACCGGCCAACTAGGGTAGCCCATATTTGGCCGCATGGCCCATAGGTGGTGTCCCCCCTTGCTTGGCGGGAAAGGCCACCAAGTTGCGACTAGAGTTGGGTGGGGTGCATCCCTTGGGGGAAGCCGACCCCCTTCCCAAGTCAGCCACCCCATTGGTTGTTACAAATCTAGGGGAAGGGCAGCCTCCAAACACAACTTACACACACACACACCACGCCGCAAGGCTGCTCCTTCGTTCTAGTTCTCTGACGGTGTTCTATTCTAGACGGTGAAGCCCTGTCGGATCAGTGCTTCCGCACGCGTGGATACTGGCATAGAGATTGTGCTTCCGATCTTCGTTGGAGGGTGAATTTTTTGTGGTTGGGAGGTTGTAAATCCTAGTTGCGGAAGTTTTCGTTGCACTCTTGTTGGTAAAGATCAGATCCAAACTTCTCTTCAATCTTCATAATCATCCTAGGCTTGTATGCAGGTACGTAAAAAATCTACTATGTTTCCCAAGGATTTTGGTGTCTTAGCAAATAAGTATATTTCAATGTCGAGCCATTGTCCTTGATGACAATCCATTACGAGGATATTTGGCATAGTTTGTTTGAATGTAGGCATGCTAAGGAGGTTTGGAGGAGATGTGGCTACTGCATATCATTGAGAGGGTGATGTGTGGCGATCGGTCGGGAAGTGTGGTGTTGGAAGAATTCTTGCATGCATGTAAGATAACACTAACTCACATTGATATAGCGGATTTTAAAGAGATTATCTTGGCGGCAACATGGTATATTTGGTGGGGTAGAAGGCGTTTCATTCGTGGGAAGATGTGTAGCCGTCCTCGCAAGCAGTAATGCCAATATATGTGAATACAAAAACAACATCCGAGCGATGAAAAAGAAAAATTTAACCAAGAAGAATTGTTGGGTAAAGCTCACGAAGAACTTTGTGATGACAATGTGGATGCAGATTTTGACAAAAACACAAACAAGGGAGGGTCGGATGTGGTGGCTCAAGATTGGTGACTTTCTTGCCGCTAGTAGCGACTTTGTTGATTATGCATTGGATGGGATGACTACTGAGGTGCTTACTATTAGGCGTGGAATATAGATCACAAATGAAATTGGTTTTAGATGTATCATTATTTAGTCAGATTGTTTGGTAGCCACTGAAACACTTCAAGCCAGAGGCTTTTCTTCTACTGCAACTGTTCCTTATTTTTATAATATATGTGTCCAAGCTTCTTCATTCTATTGTGTTGAGTATAGTTTCTGTAACTAGTAAATGAGCATATGCAATGCACGTTGATATTGGGGAGAAAATCTACTGCATGTTGATATTAGGTAGGATATCAATTACGTGTTCATTATGAGATTAATATAGATGTTGATATTTGGTATGCTATCAATTGCACACTCAACATGTTGAGAGCTCACCATTGGAGCAATCTAGGTCATTGGATTGACATGGTTTGATGGCCGAGATTAATTGGATCTTCCTCCTTGGGTCTTTTTATATTGGTATAGATAAGATGCCATCGTTATCGCTCATTGTTTACTTAGTGAGGTTGTGTCGGAACCACACATTTGGGTTGAGGAGCCTTTGAGTTATGTTATTTCTAATATTATAAATGTTATACAAGTTATTTGATGATTAATAAAGTTAGCCATGATTGCATTCTCTCAAAAAAGAATTGCATACTCGAGGAAGTATCTAGTGGAAATCACCCTTTCAACTGAAACATTGAAACTCCAACACATGCCATTGGATCTGCAAACTAAGGGTCGGGTCATCCACCCATCACTTTGTGTGTTTTACAAAATGATCTAGGGGGGGGGGGTCTTTGTGTATTATGATAGGCAGCCGCGAGTAACAAGAAATAAGTACACAAATGATATGGGTCGCTTATTGCGAGCAACAAGCGTCGGTCGCCTACAGTGTCACTCCTAACGGGCCGACCACACATTATGGAAGGTTCTTTGTCAGCCGGTTTTCAGAACCTTATGGAAGGTTCCTCGACCATTCTTGTTCAACTTTTTTTAGTTTCCCTTTTGTCTTATGTGGTCTTTTTCCTTTATTTTTTTCATTTATTATTTCTTATTCAAAAATTTCAAAAAAATCTTCAAACTTTGTTCGAAATTTAAAAACTATTCAAACTTTCAAATTTTGTTTAAATCTTTTTGCTTTCTTATTTCTTACTTTTTGTTTTGTGTGTTTACTTTTATTTTATTTTAATTAAGAAATTTCAAAAGGTGTTCTCCTTTTCAAATTTGTTCATATTTAAAATATATGTGTGTTTTTCAAAAAAAACTCCCATTTTCAAATTTTATTCACATATTCAAAAACATTTGGAAAATTTCAAAAGATGATTGAAATTTCAAAAAATCATTCAGATTTTCAAATTTTGTTCAAAAACTCAAAAGTTGTTCTCGAATTTCAAACATTGTTAAAGTTTTATAAAAATGTTTGGAATTACAAAAAATGTCCCGGCTTCACAAAATGTGTTCACATATTCAAAAAACAGTTTGGAAAATTCCAAATATGCAATTTTTGAAATTTGTTTGGAACTTTAAAATATGTTCCCATTTTCAAAATTTATTCACATATTTAAAAATTGTTTGCATTTTTCAATAAAATGTTTTGGAATTCGAAAAAATGTTCCCATTTTGAAAGTAGTTCAAAAATGAAAAAATATCATCGCTTTTCAAATTTTGTTCATGTATTCCAAAGATGTTCATAAAATTCAATAAATGATCATATATCAAAACATGTTTCACATTTCACAAAATGTTCCTGTTTTCAATAATTATTCAGAATTTCGCGTTTTTCAAAACTCTTCACATTTTAAGAAAAATGTTTAGAATTTTTAAAAATATTTCCGTTTTTCAGAAAAATGTTCCTAATTTTCAAAAAAATCACATTTTCAAATAATGTTCATAAATTCTAAAATACCTTCACTTTTGCAAAAATTATTCATGAGCATTTGTTTAGAAACCTTGAAAAAAAATTGAATTCAAGATTTGTTTTCAAATCTGTGTATAATTTATCAAATTAAAAAGCATTTCAAAGTTCACAAACTTATTTTGAATTGTTAATTATTGATTTTTTTGTATTCGTGAACAATTTTTGAATATGTGATTTTCTTTAATTCGTGTACATAGCTCACTCACTTCTCAAAATTCTCATACATTTTACGAAGACACAAATATTTGTTTTTTTTAATTGCGAACCTATTTCTTGAATTCAAGAAAAAAAATTGTTCTTAGCCATTTTTTGCATTTATTGACATTTTATAAATTAGAAGCCAACCTAGGTAAGAACACGATCTAAGTAAAAATATTCACATAGGAAAAAACAAGAGAAGAAAATAAATCATGGTGGGAGGCTGCCCGCAGCCGCACAAGTTATGTTGCTACGAGCGAGCATAACCGTGAGGGCTATGGGCATGTTTGGATCGATTCCTGGATATGTTTTGCCTGGCCTAAACCATGCCTGAAACTTGCACGGGGGTTGTTTGGTTCGTCACCTGAAGAATCAATCGCTGGCCTGACCTGAAACACCCAGGCATGATGATTAGCCTCCCAGGTGAATGAAAAAGGACATATGGCGCGGAGCAGAATCTGCCTGGCGTTCATCAGGACCATCACATGTGTTATTTAATGGGCTGGTGCGTCATGGACTATTTTGTTATGGGCTAGTGATGGTGCTTCTCCATGCAGTAATACTTACCAGCCTCGGGACAGCAACCAAACTTCTATACAGTAGGTAAGCCTGACCAGGCAAGATCCGCAGATTTCTCACGCATAGCCCAGGCATCGATTTTCTCCATGCATGAACACCAGAACGGCAACCAAACTAGCTCTATATCTCAAGCAAGAGTAGCTTCTGACTCACCTGAATCTTTTCCCTACAGTGCGATACTAGGCCAGCGCTGGTTCGCTCGCGTGCACTCGCGTGCTAGTTTGCTCGCGCGCCCTCGCTCTTAGGTTTGTTGGATGCGTTTTTCTCTGGGTTTTCTCCTTTTAATTTTTTTTGCTTTTATTTGGTTTATTTGTTTCTTCATCAGTTTTCTTCATTGTTTTGTTTTTCATAAGGTTTCTTTATTTTATTCCCTGTTTTTACTGGTTTTCTCTCTCTTTTTTCCTTTCTCTTTATTTCTTTATCCGCTTCAACATTTTTTTACTTTTCTTTCTTCGCTTTGTTTTATTTCCGTGTGTCTTTCTTGTTTTTCATCAGGTTTTTTTCTTTCTTGGTTTTCTCTATTTCCATTTTCTTTTCATTTCCCTTTTTGGTTTTATTTGTTTTCCTTTTTAAGTTTTATTGGATTTCTTCGTTTTTCTTTGTCACTTTTCATCGGTTACTTTTTTGTTCAACACATGCCAATTTTTTTCAATAAGCATTTAACATTTTTCGTATACACACTGTTGGATGTCTCTACTTCTATTTAATATAAGTTGTACATACGTCAAAAACATTATTTTACACGTTTCAGATTTTTTAAATATATTTTTCAAGTGTATCAAAAACATTTTTTATAATACATATTATATATTTTTCGAATGCTTGTAACATTTTTCAAACACTTGATAACATTTTTCAATCTTGATTAAAAGAATTCAAATGCTTGATTAACAGTTTTTAAATACATGATCAATTTTCATATAGATTGTATATTTTTTGTATACAAGACAAATATTATTTTTGATACACATTAACATTTCAAATGCTTGGTGAACATTTAACATTTTTCAAATATATATATTTACAAGTATAAACGAATTTTAAAAAGAGCAAAAAACTTTTTTTAAAAATAGGTTGCTGCCTGTGGCCTCCCTCGCGCACGGGTCGGGCCATCTTGCGCTCGCCTTCAGGCGAGTCTTCCTTAAGTCTCACTTAGGGCGAGACATAGGTTTTGATGTAAGTTCATCAGTTCTGAAATAGAGTTCATCAGTTTTCAAAAAAAGTTTATTGATTTTGAAAAAAGTTCATCAGTACTGAAAAAGTTTGTCAAAATTGAAAAAAGCAAGTTTATCGAATTTGAAAAAAATCATCAACTTTGTAAAAAGTTCATCGAAAATTGAAAAAAGTTCATGTATTTTCAAAAAATACCACAAGAAATGAAAAAGCTTCATCGCATTTCAAAAATAATATCATTGATTTGAAAAAAAATCATGTATTTCAAAACAATTCGTCGAACCAGGTCGAACAAAAAAAGAAAAAAGAAAAAAGGGAATCAAAAAGTAAAAAGAGGAAAAAGAGAGAATAAAAGAGAGAAAAGGTTGTAAGTTATTGAACCTGCTGGGTGGGGGTAACACCAGCATGCAGCGATGAGCGTGGTCGCAGGTTCGAGTCGCAACCAGCTCGTTCATTTTTTGCGGATTAAAAACATAGGAAAAAACTCAGGCGCCCCCTACATGGGTCGCCCATCGCGGGGCACTTTAGACGCTCGTTTGCAAAATACACACTAACGGGCGCCTGAAGCGCCGGTTTCGAGTTCTGGCGCTCGAAGCCTCACGCTACTGGGTTGGCCCAAGTGAACTTCGATTGATCGCGGGAACCAAGACGTGAAAAAATGGCTCGCTCGATTCCTGCTGCCCTGGTGGGCGCGAAAACAAGCTGGTTTGGTTGACCAGTTGACCAGTCATGCTTTGACTTTTCAAAATAAACAAATTTAAAGAAATTGAAAAAAATCAGGAATTCAAAAATGTTTTACGGATTTTGAAAAATAATTTCATAAACTCGAAAAAAGTTCATTGAAATTTTAAAATGTTTCAGTGAACTTGAAAAAAAAAATCATTGGTTCTGAAAAAGAGTTCATCGGTTTGAAAAAAGTTCATTGGTTTCGAAAAAAGTTCATCAAATTTGATAAAAAGTTTATCAAAATATTAAAAAATCATGGATTTTGAAAATAAATTCATCAATTTTGAAATAGTTCATCAAAATTTGAGAATAAGTTCATGAATTTTGAAAAAAAAAGACCACAAAAAATGAAAAAAGTTCACCGAATTTCAAAAATAATTTCATCGATTCAAAGAAAAAGTTCACATATCTCAAAGAAATTCGTCAAACCAGGTGGATAAAAAAGAAAAAAATAGGGAAATCAAAAATTAAAAATAGAAAAACGAGAGAATAAAAGAGAAAAAAGGTTGTAAGTTATCAGAACTTGCTAGGTTGGGGTGGTAACACCAGCATGTAGCAATGAGTATGGTCGTAGGTTTGAATCCCAACCAGCTCGTTCATTTTTTGCAGATTAAAAACATAGGAAAAAAACCTCAGGCTCTCCCTACATGGGTCGGCCCAACAGGGGGCGCTTCATGCGCCAGTTTGAAAAATACATACTAACGGGTGCCTGAAGCGCCAAATAGGAATCGCTGGCGCCTTCAGCCCCGGTTTTGAGTTCGGGCGCTTGAAGTGTCACGCTACTGGGTGGACCCAAGTGAACATCGATCGATTGCAATAACCACGACGTGAAAAAATGATTCGCTCGATTCCAGCTGGCCTGGTTGACGCGAAAAAAACTTGTCTACTTGACCAATTGACCACTCAAGTGTTGACTTTTTAAAATAAAATGAATTTAATAAAATCATAAAAAAGGAAATGTTCATGAATTCAACAATGTTTTACATATTTTGAAAAATAAGTTCACACACTAAAAAAGTTCATTAAAATTTGAAAATGGTTCATCAAATTTGAAAATGGTTCATCAAATTTGAAAATGGTTCATTGAATTTGACAAAAAAGTTCATCAGTTCTGCAAAAGATTTCATCCATTTTGAAAAGAAGTTCATCAGTTTTGAAAAAAGCTCATCGATTTTAAAAAAAGTTTATCAAATTGGAAAAAAAGTTCATCAAAATTGAAAAAACGTTCATGGATTTTTTTAAACATCGTATTTGAAAAAATGTTCATCAAAATTGAAAACAAGTTCATGGATTTTCGAAAAAAGACCACAAAAAAATGAAAAAAGTTCATCAAATATTTAAAAAATAATTTCATCGAGTTGAAGAAAAAGTTCACAGATTTCAAAGCAATTCATCGAACCAGGCGAACAAAAAAATGGAAAATGAAAAAGTAAGAAAATGAGAAAGAGAGAATAAAAGAGGGAAAAGGTTGTAAGTTATCCGAACCTGCTGGGTGCGGGGTGGTAACACCAGCAAGTAGTGATGAGCATGGCCGCAGGTTTAAGTCGCAACTAGCTCCAAATAGGAATCACTCATATCATCACCCAAAGAAGTACATAGACCCATATTAGACCTAAAACTTTTTTCACATATCCAAATTTCTTTTCAAAAAGTGAAAGCAAAAAACTGAAAAATGTTTATGTATTTCAAGATTTTCCACATATTCAAAAAAGGTCTGTGTTTTCAAAATTTGTTTGCATATTTAAAAATGGTTCCCATTTTTGAAAAAAGTTTCAAATTTAGAAAAATGTTCCTGCTTTTTAGACTTTTTCACATATTCAAATTTCTTTTCAAAAAATGAAAGAAAAAACTGAAAAATGTTTCTATATTTCAATTTCTTCCACATATTCAAGAAACGTCCCTGTTTTCAAATTTTGTTTGCGTATTTAAAAATGGTTCCCATTTTTGAAAAAAAAATCAAATTTAGAAAAATGTTCCGGCTTTTTGAAGTTTGTTCATATATGCAAAAAATGTTCCTGTTTCAAAATTTGTTCACATATGCAAAAAGTATTCCTGTTTTCACGTGCACACTTTGATGGATCTTACACTAGGCACCGACGCGTACGTACGCTAGCTGATCATAGAATTTGCCCAGCATTCTAGCGAGAATTTGGTCAGCATTCCAGCAAGCAAATTTGGTCAGCATTCCAGCAAAGCGTCAACCAGAGTGGGCTGGCGGCCCATTATTCCCAAGACCCTGCACGAAAGAGGGTCAAACAGGAGCTCCCGTCGTGGTCGCTATCATGGCGAATCCTATTTAGCGCTTACGCGCCCGTTCGCAAACGGTCACCTGCAGCGCCACACCTTCACTGGCGAGCTGGGCTGGCCCATATACATCTACTTACTATCGTAAAAAGATTCAAGAAAGTGCGCAGCCGGAGGACTGGAACCAGCAATCTGTTACCTATAATCTCCAAGGACAGTAACCACCACGCAGTCAAACAAGAGTGATTCACTCATTGTTTGGTTTTTACTTGTACTCCACATTCGCGGAAAGCCTCCGGTTTTGGGAAGCTTCCCAAGCCTGGGTTTTTCCCGGTTCATGGTCATTCCGAGGTGGTTTTTATTTGGATTTTCTATTTTTTCGTTTTTTTTTCTTTTTTAAATCAATCATTTTCCATTTTTGTCTTTTTATTAAAAATTGATGAACTATTTTCAAATTTAACATTCTTTCAAAATCAATGAACTTTTTTTCAAATTTGATGAAGTTTTTCCTAATTTGGTGAACTTTTTCCAAACCGATGAACCTTTTTTTCAAATTCAATGAACTTTTATCAAATCCGATGAACTTTTTTCAAGATTGATGAACTTTTTTTAAAATTGATGAACTTTTTTTCAAATCCAATGAATGTCTTTTTCAATTTTGTGAACTTTGTTCAGATCCGATGAACTTTTTTTCAAATATGTGAACTTTTTCAAATTTCATCAAATTTGTAAAAAGTTCATAGAAAAAAAGTTCATCGATTTGAAAGGAGTTCATGAATTTGAAAAAAAATCATCATATATGGAAGAATAAAAAAGAAAAAACAAAAAACAAAAAAGGAAAAACAAAAAAGGAAAGAAGAAACTAGAAAATAAAGAATATGATGTAACTTACCAGATATAACTTACTGGCCGATTGGTTAGGCCGTTGTAACACGGGACTAGAGGTAGGTGGTTCGGTCTCCTTGCTCGCGTCAATTTTTTCTTTTATATTTTCCCGTTGTACGCTTCCCTGTTTTGGGCCGGCCCAATAGCGCGGCAACGGGCACCGGAACTCATAATCGGCGCCTTCATCGCCCAGAGAAGTACATGGACCTATATTAGACCTTATTAAACTTATAAAACTGGTGTAAGAAACCTTACCCTAAGAAAGCTAATCAAATTCAGGCCCAATTCAAAGGTGATCTAGTTTTACCAGATGGATGGTGATGTGGGGAAATAGATATAGGTCTTCAAGGACCATGTGGGTGTGATGATGATAATTACTCTGGTAGAACCAGGGATTCTACCGGACCTGCTCCGGAGGTTGTAGGGGAAGGATGGAGCGGGGCGAGGTGATGAGCGGGCCCGCCGGTGGCTGGGCGCCGTCGCGTAGGAGGAAGATGGCAGCGGCGGCTAGGGTTGTAGGCGGCTAGGGTTTCCGGCTCCTCTGGGAGCCGGGCAATAGGGATAATAATATTCTTATTGCTTGATCTCAAAAGTGTTTTACATCTAGTATTTATAACCTCAATACGAATAGACTAACATAACTTGTGGGCCAAGCCCCTAACTACTGCCCGGTGGGCCTTCTCCGGTTATAAGCTAAACCGGTCATAACATCTCTCCCCGCCTGCGCAAACAGCTCATCCTCGAGCTGGAAGTCTGGGTAGTGTTGGCGGAAGTCATCACACTGCTCCCAAGTAGCCTCCTCCGCCGGAAGGCCCACCCACTGGATCAAGACGAACCACACCCCACGACGGAGCTGCACCTGGAACACCTTCTCCGGTGCGGGAAGAAGGCGTCCATCGAAGGTCGGAGGGAGCGCGGAAGGGTCTGCAGGTGGCTCCCCACGGAAAGGCTTGAGCAGCCCCACATGGAAGATGTCGTGGATGCGAGCACCAGCTGGAAGCTAAAGGCGGTAGGCCACCTGTCCGATGCGCTCCAAGACGGTGAAGGGCCCGGCGTAGCGAGGCCCGAGCTTGCGCTTCGCGCGCGGTTCCAGTGATTGCGTAGAGCGGTGGAGAAGACGCAGCCACACCCAATCACCCACCGCGAACTCCGCCTCATGATGGTGGCCGTCATAGTAATGCTTGGCCAGCTGCTGGGCCTAAAGGAGACGCTGACGGACCTCCGCAAGCATCTCGTCACGGGTGCGGATAAGGTCGCCCGTTGCCTCTATCCGAGCCGTCGCCGGGTCCACTGGCAAGATAGGCAGGGCGGCCGACCGTAGCCCACCTCAAATGGCGTAGCACGTAGGGCGGAGTGATAGGAGGTGTTGTAGCAGTACTCCGCCCAAGTGAGCCAATCCACCCAAGCCCGAGGTCGATCACCTGTAACACAACGCAAATACATGGCAATCACCTTGTTAACCACCTCCGATTGGCCGTCCGTCTGGGGGTGGAAGGCCGTGCTCAGGTGGAGCTTGACACCGCCATCCTGAAGATGTCGCGCCAGACATGGCCCGTGAACACCGGATCCCGATCGCTGATGATCGAAGAGGGGAACCGTGAAGACGAACGATGCCGTCAAAGAAGGCACGTGCCACAGACGCGGCGGTATATGGATGCCCCAGCGCGATGAAGTGAGCATACTTGGAGAAACCACCGTGAGAATGACAGATTTTCCGCCCACCTTGGGAAGGCCCTCGATGAAGTCCATGGATATATCTGCCCAGACCTGAGACGGCACCTCCAAGGGCTGAAGCAGACCAGCCGGCCATAATGTCTCCGTCTTGTTGTGCTGGAACGTCATATAAGACCGAACCCAGTCATGGACCAGGGCTCGATCACCAGGAATGTAGAAGTCGGCGCGGAGGCGGTGGAGGGTTTTCTGCACACTCTCATGGCCACCCGAGTGGGCTAGAAGCAACACCTGGTGACGGAGATCATCATGCGCCGGTACGAAGACTCGGCGCCCATGGGGGAGCAGGCCGTCGATGAAGCGCCAAGGCTCCTCTAGGTCGCCGGCCGCCAGCTGCTGCTGAAGAAGGACGACGTCAGCAGCGGTCGCCGTCGCCCGACGAATGTCATCGAAGAGGCCTAAGGTCGGCCCAGAGCGGATGCACAACGCCGCCCCCTCGGAATCGCCGACGGTGGAGTTGAGGTCGGCATCGCAGCGAGACCAGGCGTCGGCCACGGTATTAAGA
The DNA here is from genome assembly GCF_018294505.1 of Triticum aestivum. Taxonomy (NCBI): domain Eukaryota; kingdom Viridiplantae; phylum Streptophyta; class Magnoliopsida; order Poales; family Poaceae; genus Triticum; species Triticum aestivum. The sequence goes on along the minus strand of NC_057806.1, from coordinate 287,315,722 downwards.
CGACCCAGGCGATACTCAATGGAGAAGTCGAAGCCGAAGAGCTTGCTGATCCACTGGTGCTGCGGCACGGTCGAGAGCCTCTGGTCCAGCAAGAACTAGAGATTGTAGTGGTCCGTGCGAATGCGGAAAGACCGACCCCACAAATAGGGCCGCCAATGGTGTACGGCCTGTACCAAGCCAATGAGCTCCCGCTCGTATGCCGCGAGCTTAAGATGGCGCGGAGCGAAGAGCCGGCTGAAGAAGGCGAGAGGCCCATCGCCCTGATGAAGCACGACGCCGAATCTCGCACCCGAGGCATCACAGTCCACCACGAATGGGCGGTCAAAGTCCGGCATCTGAAGTACGGGACCCGTCGTGAGGGTCCCCTTGAGGGCCTCGAATGCCGTCATCGCCTCGCCGTCCCAGGCGAAGGCGTCACGATGCAGCAAACGCGTGAGGGGCGATGCGATGAGGCCGAGAAAACCGCGAAGAGCCTGCGGTGAGTGCGGCGTCGGCTAGGCAGCGACGGCCGCCACCTTGTCGGCATCCATAGCAACCCCGTCGGCCAAAATGACGTGGCTGGGGTAGGTGACCGAAGGCGTCCCAAATGAGCACTTCGAGCGCTTAAGATGAAGATGATGCGCCCGAAGCTCGTTGAACACGATGGCGACGTGCTGGAGGTGCTGTTGGGCAACGTAGTAATTTCAAAATTTTCCTACGCACACGCAAGATCATGGTGATGCATAGCAACAACAGGGGAGAGTGTCGTCCACGTACCCTCGTAGACGTTAAGCGGAAGCGTTATGAGAACGCGGTTGATGTAGTCGTACATCTTCACGATCCGACCGATCCAAGTACCGAACGCACGACACCTCCGAGTTCAGCACACGTTCAGCTCGATGACGTCCCACGAACTCCGATCCAGCAGAGCTTCACGGGAGAGTTCCGTCAGCACGACGGCGTGATGATAGTGATGATGTTGCTACCGATGCAGGGCTTCACCTAAGCACCGCTACGATATGATCAAGGTGGATTATGGTGGAGGGGGCACCGCACACGGCTTGGAACAATCAACTTATGTGTCTTGGGCTGCCCCCTGCCCCCGTATATAAAGGAGAAAGGGGGGAGGCCGGCCGGCCCTCCTAGGGCGCCCCAGGAGGAGGAGGAGTCCTCCTAGTAGGAGTAGGACTCCCCTTTACTACTCCTACTAGGAGGAGGAAAGGAAGGGGGAAGGGGAGAAGGAAGGAGAGGGAGGAAAGGAGGAAAGGGGGCCGGCCCCCTAGTCCAATTCGGTTTGGGATAGGGGGGCCGCGCGCCCTGCCTCCTCTCTTCCACCACTTGGCCCATGAGGCCCAATACTTCTTCCCCGTATTCCCGTAACTCTCTGGTACTCCGAAAAATACCCGAATCACTTGGAATCTTTTTGATGTCCAAATATAGTCGTCCAATATATCGATCTTTATGTCTCGACCATTTCGAGACTCCTCGTCATGTCGCCGATCTCATCCGGGACTCCGAACTACCTTCGGTACATCAAATCACATAAACTCATAATACCGATCGTCACCGAACGTTAAGCGTGCGGACCCTACGGGTTCGAGAACTATGTAGACATGACCAAGACACGTCTCTGGTCAATAACCAATAGCGGAACCTAGATGTTCATATTGGCTCCTACATATTCTACGAAGATCTTTATCGGTGAAACCGCATAACAACATATGTTGTTCCCTTTGTCATCGGTATGTTACTTGCCCGAGATTCGATCGTCGGTATCTTAATACCTAGTTCAATCTCGTTACTGGCAAGTCTCTTTACTCGTTCCGTAATGCACTATCCTGCAACTAACTCATTAGTTGTACTGCTTGCAAGGCTTATAGTGATGTGCATTACCGAGAGGGCCCAGAGATACCTCTCCGATAATCGGAGTGACAAATCCTAATCTCGATCTATGCCAACTCAACAAGTACCATCGGAGACACCTGTAGAGCACCTTTATAATCACCCAGTTACGTTGTGACGTTTGGCAGCACACAAAGTGTTCCTCCGGTAATCGGGAGTTGCATAATCTCATAGTCATAGGAACATGTATAAGTCATGAAGAAAGCAATAGCAGTAAACTAAAAGGATCAAGTGCTAAGCTAACGGAATGGGTCAAGTCAATCACATCATTCTCTAATGATGTGATCCCGTTAATCAAATGACAACTCATGTCTATGGCTAGGAAACTTAACCATCTTTGATTCAACGAGCTAGTCAAGTAGAGGCATACTAGTGACACTTTGTTTGTCTATGTATTCACACATGTACTAAGTTTCCGGTTAATACAATTCTAGCATGAATAATAAACATTTATCATGATATAAGGAAATAAATAATAACTTTATTATTGCCTCTAGGGCATATTTCCTTCAGTCTCCCACTTGCACTAGAGTCAATAATCTAGTTCACATCTTTATGTGATTAGTTCACATCTCCATGTGACTAATACCCAAAGGGTTTACTAGAGTCAATAATCTAGTTCACATCGCTATGTGATTAACACCCAAAGAGTGATCATGTTTTGCTTGTGAGAGAAGTTTAGTCTACGGGTCTGCAACATTCAGATCCGCATGTATTTTGCAAATTTCTATGTCTACAATGCTCTGCACGGAGCTACTCTAGCTAATTGCTCCCACTTTCAATATGTATCCAGATCGAGACTAGAGTAATCTAGATCGATGTAAAAAGCTTGCATCGACGTAACTCTTTACGACGAACTCTTTTATCACCTCCATAACCGAGAAATATTTCCTTATTCCTCTAAGGATAATTTTGACCGCTGTCCAGTGATCTACTCCTAGATCACTATTGTACTCCCTTGCCAGAATGATGCTAAGGTATACAATAGGACTGGTAAATAGCATAACATACTTTATAGAACCTATGACTGATGCATAGGGAATGACTTTTCATTCCCTTTTTATTTTCTGCTGTGGTCGGGTTTTGAGTCTTTACTCAACTTGACACCTTGCAACACAGGTAAGAACTCCTTCTTTGACTGTTCCATTTTGAACTACTTCAAAATCTTGTCAAGTATGTACTCATTGAAAAAACTTATCAAGCGTCTTGATCTGTCTCTATAGATCTTGATGCTCAATGTGTAAGCAGCTTCATCGAGGTCTTTCTTTGAAAAAATCTTTTCAAACAATCCTTTATGCTTTCTAAAAAATTCTACATTATTTCCTGATCAACAATATGTCATTCACATATACTTATCAGAAATGTTGTAGTGCTCCCACTCACTTTCTTGTAAATACAGGCTTCACCGCAAGTCTGTATAAAACCATATGCTTTGATCACTTTATCAAAGCATATATTCCAACTCTGAGATGCTTGCACCAGTCCATAGATGGATCGCTGGAGATTGCTCACTTTGTTAGCACCTTTTAGGATCGACAAAACCTTCTGGTTGCATCATATACAACTCTTCTTTAAGAAATCCATGAAGGAATACAGTTTTGACATCCATTTGCCAGATTTCATAAAATGCGGCAACTGCTAACATGATTCGGACAGACTTTTAAGCATCGATACGAGTGAGAAAATCTCATCGTAGTCAACACCTTGAACTTGTCGAAAACATTTTGCGACAATTCGAGCTTTGTAGATAGTAACACTACTATCAGCGTCCGTCTTCCTCTTGAAGATCCATTTATTCTTAATGACTCATCGATCATCGGGCAAGTCAATCAAAGTCCATACTTTGTTCTCATACATGGATCCCATCTCAGATTTCATGGCCTCAAGCCATTTCGCGGAATCTGGGCTCATCATCGCTTCCTCATAGTTCGTAGGTTCGTCATGGTCAAGTAACATGACATCCAGAACAGGATTACTGTACCACTCTGGTGCGGATCTCACTCTGGTTGACCTACGAGGTTCGGTAGTAACTTGATCTGAAGTTACATGATCATCATCATTAGCTTCCTCACTAATTGGTGTAGGAGTCACAGGAACAGATTTCTGTGATGAACTACTTTCCAATAAGGGAGCAGGTACAGTTACCTCATCAAGTTCTACTTTCCTCCCACTCACTTCTTTCGAGAGAAACTCCTTCTCTAGAAAGGATCCATTCTTAGCAACGAATGTCTTGCCTTCGGATCTGTGATAGAAGGTGTACCCAACTGTCTCCTTTGGGTATCCTATGAAGACACATTTCTCCGATTTGGGTTTGAGCTTATCAGGATGAAACTTTTTCACATAAGCATCGCAACCCCAAACTTTAAGAAATGACAACTTTGGTTTCTTGCCAAACCACAGTTCATATGGCGTCGTCACAACGGATTTAGATGGTGCCCTATTTAACGTGAATGCAGCTGTCTCTAATGCATAACCCCAAAACGATAGTGGTAAATCGGTAAGAGACATCATAGATTGCACCATATCTAATAAAGTACGGTTACGATGTTCGGACACACCATTACGCTGTGGTGTTCCAGGTGGCGTGAGTTGCGAAACTATTCCGCATTGTTTCAAATGAAGACCAAACTCGTAACTCAAATATTCTCCTCCACGATCAGATCGTAGAAACTTTATTTTCTTGTTACGATGATTTTCCACTTCACTCTGAAATTATTTGAACTTTTCAAATGTTTCAGATTTATGTTTCATCAAGAAGATATACCCATATCTTACTCAAATCATCTGTGAAGGTCAGAAAATAACGATACCTGCCGCGAGCCTCAACACTCATCGGACTGCATACATCAGTATGTATTATTTCCAACAAGTCTGTTGCTTGCTCCATTGTTCCGGAGAACGGAGTCTTAGTCATCTTGCCCATGAGGCATGGTTCGCAAGCATCAACTGATTCATAATCAAGTGATTCCAAAAGCCCATCAGCATGGATTTTCTTCATGCGCTTTACACCAATATGACCTAAACGGCAGTGCCACAAATAAGTTGCACTATCATTATTAAGTTTGCATCTTTTGGCTTTAACATTATGAATATGTGTATCACTATGATCGAGATTCAATAAACCATTCACATTGGGTGTAAGACCATTGAAGGTTTTATTCGTGTAAACAGAACAACAATTATTCTCTGACTTTAAATGAATAACCGTATTGCAATAAACATGATCAAATCATATTCATGCTTAACGCAAACACCAAATAGTTTTTATTTAGGTTCAACTCTAATCTCGAAACTATAGGGAGTGTGCGATGATGATCATATCAATCTTGGAACCACTTCCAACACACATCGTCACTTCACCCTTAACTAGTCTCTGTTCATTCTACAACTCCCGTTTCGAGTTACTAATCTCAGCAACTGAACTAGTATCAAATACTGAGGGGTTGCTATAAACACTAGTAAAGTACACATCAATAACATGTATATCAAATATACCTTTGTTCACTTTGCCATCCTTCTTATTCGCCAAATACTTGGGGCAGTTCTACTTCCAGTGACCAGTCCTTTGCAGTAGAAGCACTTAGTCCCAGGCTTAGGTCTAGACTTGGGCTTCTTCACTTGAGCAGCAACTTGCTTGCCGTTATTCTTGAAGTTCCTCTTCTTCCCTTTGCCCTTTTCTTGAAACTATTGGTCTTGTCAACCATCAACACTTGATGCTTTTCTTGATTTCTACCTTCATCGATTTCAACATCAGAAGAGCTTGGGAATCGTTTCCATTATCCCTTGCATATTATAGTTCATCACTAAGTTCTAGTAACTTGGTGATAGTGACTAGAGAACTTTGTCAATTACTATCTTATCTGGAAGATTAACTCCCACTTGATTGAAGCAATTGTAGTACCCAGACAATCTGATCACATGCTCACTGGTTGAGCTATTCTCCTCCATCTTTGTAGGCAAAGTACTGTCAGAGGTCTCCTACCTCTCGACACGGGCATGAGTATGAAATACCAATTTCAACTCTTAGAACATCTTATATGTTCCGTGACATTTCAAAACATTTTTTAAGTCTCGGTTCTAAGCCGTAAAGCATGGTGCACTAAACTATCAAGTAGTCATCATACCGAGCTTTGCCAAACGTTCATAACGTCTGCATCTGCTCCTGCAATAGGTCTGTCACCTAGCGGTGCATCAAGGACATAATTCTTTTGTGCAACAATGAGGATAATGCTCAGATCACAAACGTAGTCCGCATCATTGCTACTATCATCTTTCAACATAGTTTTTCTCTAGGAACATATCAAAAAATAAACGGGGAGCTACATCGCGAGCTATTGATCTACAACAACATAGGCAAGCAAAATACTATCTAGTACTAAGTTCATGATAAATTTAAGTTCAATTAATCATATTACTTAAGAACTCCCACTTAGATAGATATCCCTCTAATCATCTAAGTGATCACGTGATCCAAATCAACTAAACCATAACCGATCATCATGTGAAATGGAGTAGTTTTCAATGGTGAACATCACTATGTTGATCATATCTACTATATGATTCACGCTCGACCTTCCGGTCTCAGTGTTCCGAGGCCATATCTGTATATGATAGGCTCGTCAAGTTTAACCCGAGTATTCTGCGTGTGCAAAACTAACTTGCACCCATTGTATAAGAATGTTGAGCTTATCACACCCGATCATCACGTGGTGTCTCGTCACGACGAACTTTTGCAATGGTGCATACTGAGGTAGAACACTTGTACCTTGAAATTTTTAGTGAGAGATCGTCTTATAATGCTACCGTCAATCAAAGCGGAATAAGATGCATAAAGGATAAACATCACATGTAATCAACATATGTGACATGATATGACCATGATCATCTTGCGCCTTTGATCTCCATCTCCAAAGTATTGTCATGATCTCTATCGTTACCGGCATGACACCATGATCTCCATCATCTTGATCTCTATCAACATGTCGTCATATGGTCGTCTCGCCAACTATTGTTTTTGCAACTATTGCTATCGCATAGCGATAAAGTAAAGCAACTGTATGACGCTTGCATCTTATGCAATAAAGAGACAACCATAAGGCTTCAGCCAGTTGCCGATAACTTTAACAAAACAAGATTATCTCATACAACAATTTATATCTCATCATGTCTTGACCATATCACATCACAACATGCCCTGCAAAAACAAGTTAGACGTCCTCTACTTTGTTGTTGCAAGTTTTACGTGGCTGCTACGGGTTGAGCAAAAACCGTTCTTACCTACGCATCAAAAGCACAACGATATTTCGTCAAGTTAGTGTTGTTTTCAACTAAAGTTGGAGAAACTGACACCCGCCAGCCACCTGTGTGCGAAGCACGTCGGTAGAACCAGTGTCGCGTAAGCGTATGCATAATGTCGGTTCGGGCCGCTTCATCCAACAATACCGCCGAACCAAAGTATGACATGCTGGTAAGCAGTATGACTTGTATCACCCACAACTCACTTGTGTTCTACTCGTGCATATAACATCTACGCATAAACCTGGCTCGGATGCCACTGTTGGGGAACGTAGTAATTTCAAAATTTTCCTACGCACACGCAAGATCATGGTGATGCATAGCAACGAGAGGGGAGAGTGTCTTCCACGTACCATCATAGACCGTTAAGCGGAAGCGTTATGAGAACGCGGTTGATGTAGTCGTACGTCTTCATGATCAGACCGATCCAAGTACCGAACGCACGACACCTCCGAGTTCAGCACACGTTCAGCTCGATGACGTCCCACGAACTCCGATCCAGCAGAGCTTCATGGGAGAGTTCCGTCAGCACGATGGGCTGATGACGATGATGATGTTGCTACCGATGCAGGGCTTCACCTAAGCACCGCTACGATATGATCGAGTTGGATTATGGTGGAGGGGGGCACCGCACACGACTTGGAACAATCAACTTGTGTGTCTTGGGGTGCCCCCTGCCCCCGTATATAAAGGAGCAAGGGGGAGGCCGGCCGTCCCTCCTAGGGTGCGCCAAGAGGAGGAGTCCTCCTCCTAGTAGGAGTAGGACTCCCCTTGCCTACTCCTACTAGGAGGAGGAATAGAAGGGGGAAGGGGAGAAGGAAGGAGAGGGAGGAAAGAAGGAAAGGGGGCCCGGCCCCCTAGTCCAATTCGGTTTGGGCTAGGGGGGCCGCGCGCCCGGCCTCCTCTCTTCCACCACTTGGCCCATGAGGCCCAATACTTCTTCCCTCTATTCCCGTAACTCCCCGGTACTCTAAAAAAAATACCCGAATCACTCGGAACCTTTCCGATGTACGAATATAGTCGTCAAATATATCGATCTTTACGTCTCAAATATTTCGAGACTCCTCGTCATGTCCCCGATCTCATCTGGGACTCCGGACTACCTTCAGTACATCAAATCACATAAACTCATAATACCGATCGTCACCGAACATTAAGCGTGCGGACCCTATGGGTTCGAGAACTATGTAGACATGACCGAGACACGTCTCCAGTCAATAACCAATAGCGGAACCTGGATGTTCATATTGGCTCCTACATATTCTACGAACATCTTTATCGGTGAAACCGCATAACAACATACGTTGTTCCCTTTGTCATCGGTATGTTACTTGCCCGAGATTCGATTGTCGGTATCTCAATACCTAGTTCAATCTCATTACCGGCAAGTCTCTTTACTCGTTCCGTAATGCACTTTCCTGCAACTAACTCATTAGTTGTATTGCTTGCAAGGCTTATAGTGATGTTCATTACCGAGAGGGCCCAGAGATACCTCTCCGATAATCGGAGTGACAAATCCTAATCTCGATTCATGCCAACTCAACAAGTACCATCGGAGACACCTGTAGAGCACCTTTATAATCACCCAGTTACGTTGTGACGTTTGGTACCACACAAAGTGTTCCTCCGGTAATCGGGAGTTGCATAATCTCATAGTCATAGGAACATGTATAAGTCATGAAGAAAGCAATAGCAGTAAACTAAAACGATCAAGTGCTAAGCTAACGGAACGGGTCAAGTCAATCACATCATTCTCTAATGATGTGATCCCGTTAATCAAATGACAACTCATGTCTATGGCTAGGAAACTTAACCATCTTTAATTCAACGAGCTAGTCAAGTAGAGGCATACTAGTGACATTTTGTTTGTCTATGTATTCACACATGTACTAAGTTTCTGGTTAATACAATTCTAGCATGAATAATAGACATTTATCATGATATAAGGAAATAAATAATAACTTTATTATTGCCTCTAGGGCATATTTTGTGACGCCCGGATAGTTACGCTACAGTAACCCTGTGCTAATGACGCCACGTCATCACGATTGCAGTTGTTAATCTTGCGGTGATTCAAATCCCGTCCAAATTTCAAATTTAAAAATCAAGTCAAACGAATAAAGTTTTCAAAAGTCAAAATTAAAATGTTCTTAATATGACAAATAAATCATGGATATTATTGGTGGAGAAACAACATCTTTATAAAATAATTAAATACCCTAAAGTGATTAAACAATAGCAAAACAATTAGCTATACACCTAATAAATTTTATAAAATACTAAACTAATTTAATTAGGTGCCAAAGTTAAAGTGGCAGAGGTATATTTAGTAATGCAAATTTGGGTGTTAATCATATATTTAACAAACAAAAATAAATTGTGAGATAAAATAAAAACAGTAAAAGAATAATAAACAAAATAGAACAAAAAACAGAAAAGAGAAAAGGCTTTCCACCCCACTTGGCCTTGGCCCAGCCACATGCCAGGCCGGCCCACTCCCACTACTTAACACCCCACACCCCATAACCCTAACCACCCCAGCCACCCACTCCCCCCACTACGCTCTCCCCCTCCCCCGATCTAGAACTGGATCGGGGCGCTCGACGCTGCCACCACTTGGAGGCGCCCGAACCCTGAGCCCCGCTGCGCCTCCGTCCTCCCCCGCGACGCCACCTTGTTGGATCCGCCCCACCCTCCTCGCAGGCGTCGCCATGCCCGTCCCTGGCATCGTCCCGCCCCCACGGTCGCTCCCATCCTCGCCGGACGCATCCATCACCACCACCGTCGCCTTACTCCTCGCCGTCGCCGTCGTCCCCGACTTCTCCTCAACCCCCGTTGCCCCGACCCCTACTCCCCGCCGTGAGCCGCCGCCTTCTCCCTCCCCTCTGCCTTCCGCGCTCGCCGCCCCCCCTCCATTGTGGCATGCGTTGGCACATGGCCTGGCCACGCCCGGCTCCCTCTGCGTGCGCCCCGCTCGCTCCTCGCCACCGCTGCTCCGCCTAGCCCCGCGTCGGCTCGCCTCCCGTCCTCACCGTGCTCGCGTGACACTGCACCAAGTGTTGCTCGCCGCACTGCTTCTCCCACGCGACCCTGAAACCCTCTCCACCGCTGCAACTCGCGCGTGCCATCACGCGCCTCACCTACGCCCCGCGCCACTCCGCCACAGCCGGCGCCAGCCGCTGTGGCCTCGCGCTGCCCCTCTCCGGCCTCCCTCGCCTCGCTCCGCCTCCTCACGATGGCCGCTCTCCGCGGCCCACATCTTGGCGCCTGCACCGCCCACGGCCGCCGCCGTTCTGCTCGCCGGCGCGCCCGTTCTGGTGACGCCGCGCCTGGTGCTCGCGCACATCGGGCGCCCACGGCCTTTGCCGCTAGCACGCCCGACCTGCGAGGACTCTGTGCCACAGACAAATGGGGCCCACCCCCTGTGAACGAAAACGATTTAAAAAATAAATAAATAATAATTCAAAATATTAAATAAATAAATAACTTAATTAATTTTGATTAATTAAACTAATCAATTACCTAAACTAATTAAACTATTAGTTAACTAATTAAGTAGTCAATGACAGTGGGGCCCACCCCTAATTAATCATGTTTAGATTAATTAAAACTGGATAATTAAATGTGTCAATGACGAACGGGACCCACCTGTCAGGTTGACCAGGTCAACTGCTGACGGCGTGATGACGTCAGCAAACACTATTCTGGATAATGTTGAATTAAAATAATTAAATAAATCCTAAAATTGATTTAATTCTTTTAAAATTAATATAAAATAAGCCGTAGCTCGGATGAAAAGCTTTGTAAATGAAACTTGCTCAGAACGACGAGACAAATCCGGAAACGCAGCCCGTTCGTCCGCCATGCATCCCTAACATAGCGAACACGCAAATTTCCCCTCCGGTTCATTTGTCCGAAAACGCAAAACACCGGGGATATTTTCCCGGATGTTTCCCCCCTTCACCGGTACCACCTCTTACCGCGTTAGGGCACCCCTAGCACCGCTACTTGTCATGTCATGCATCCTATGCATCTGTTTGCTTAAAATTTATTGTTTCTTCCCCCCTCTTCTCTCGCTAGACACCGAGACCGACGTCGCTGCTACCCAGTACGGCTACGGTGTTGACGACTCCTCTCTCTTGCTAGAGCAACCAGGCAAGCCCCCCCCCTTGATCACCAGATATCACCTACTCTTCTCTCTACTGCTTGCATTAGAGTAGTGTAGCATGTTACTGCTTTTCGTTAATCCTATTCTGTTGCATAGCCTGTCATTGTTGCTACAACTGTTGATACCTTACCTGCAATCCTAAATGCTTAGTATAGGATGCTAGATTATCATTAGTGGCCCTACATTCTTGCCAGTCTGCCATGCTATAGTATCGGGCCGTGATCACATGGGTGTTGATCACGGGTAAATACATACATATATACATACTATACAGGTGATGACTAAAGTCGGGTCGGCTCGTTGAGTACCCGCAAGTGAATCTGATGTGGGGGCTGAAGGGGCAGGTGGCTCCATCCAGGTAGTGGTGGGCCTGAGTTCCCGACGGCCCCTGACTGTTACTTTGTGGCGGAGCGATAGGGCAGGTTGAGACCACCTAGGAGAGAGGTGGGCCTGGCCCTGGCCAGCGTCCGCGGTTACTTAAAAATAACACGCTTAACGAGATCTTGGTATTTGATCTGAGTCTGGCCACTGGCCTATACGCACTAACCAACTACGCGGGGACAGTTATGGGCACTCGGCGTCGTGGTATCAACCGAAGCCTTCGTGACGTCAGCGACTAAGCGGCGCGCGCCGGATTGGACCGCGTAATGCACCTTCCTTTGTAATGGAGGTTGCTAGGTCTGCTCACCGGCCGCGTACGCAACATGCAGGTGTGCAATGGGCGATGGGCCCAGACCCCTGCGCCATAGGATTTAGACCGACGTGCTGAGCTCTCTGTTGTGCCTAGGTAGGGTTGCGACGTGTTGATCTTCTGAGGCCGGGCATGACCTAGGAAAGTGTGTCCGGACAAAGGGGATCGAGCGTGTTGGGAAATGTGGTGCACCCCTGCAGGGAAGTTAATCTATTCGAATAGCCGTGATCTTCGGTAACAGGACGACTTGGAGTTGTACCTTGACCTTATGACAACTTGAATCGGATACTTAATAAAACACACCCTTCCAAGTGCCAGATACAACCAGGTGGTCGCTCTCTAACAGGGCGACGAGGAGAGGATCGTCGGGTAGGTTTGTGCTACACGATGCTACTTGATGAACTTGCTATCTACTCTCTTCTACATGCTGCAAGATGGAGGTGGCCAGAAGCGTAGTCTTCGATAGGACTAGCTATCCCCCTCTTATTCTGGCATTCTGCAGTTCAGTCCACATATGATACCCTTATTCCTTTTGATACCGATGCATACATATGTAGTGTAGCTCCTTGCTTGCGATTACTTTGGATGAGTACCCATGGTTGCTTTGCTCCCCCCTTTTTCCCTTTCTATACCCGATTGCTGCGACCAGATGATGGATCCCAGGAGCCAGACGCCACTGTCGACGACGACTCCTACTACACTAGAGGTGCCTACTACTATGTGCAACCCGCTGACGACGACCAGGAGTAGTTTAGGAGGATCCCAGGCAGGAGGCCTACGCCTCTTTCATTATGTACCCTAGTTTGTGCTAGCCATCTTATGACGACTTGTTTAACTTATGTCTGTACTCAGATATTGCTGCTTCCGCTGACTCGTCTATGATCGAGCTCTTATATTCAAGCCCTTGAGGCCCCTGGCTTGTAATATGATGCTTGTATGACTTATTTTATTTGTAGAGTTGTGTTGTGATATCTTCCCGTGAGTCCCTGATCTTGATCGTACACATTTGCGTGTATGATTAGTGTACGGTCAAATCCGGGGCGTCACAAGTTGGTATCTGAGCTGACTGCCTGTAGGAATCCCCCTTCCACACTCCTTGGCCGAAGTCGAGTCTAGACATTACAAAACTTTTACTAACATGGATGTGTGCTTTACGGGCCCACGTCGCCATTTGGGTGGTATTAGGATCTTTTACTCCTCGATCTTTACTCTGGGACTCTGAACTCTCTTCTACTCGGGTTAAACAAATTTGCTAACTCTAACTCTAGGTTCTCGTAATTAATTCCTTCCGGAGAGCCCCCTTATTACAGATGATCGCCTGCTGCACTAGTAGATTCAGAAGTTACTCTTCGATGTTATCCCGAGAGCTTGTGCTCATTGTGTTTGCAATTCCCTTCCACCGTCAAACCCTATGGATAACTACATACACTTGCCATTCATACAATCATTCACCGTTGATCTTGTTATTACAAGATACCCCAAATTTCTCTCTATTGTTCCAAGAATACTTGTGCCTACTGCCTTGCAGTTCCTTGCCACCTCAATACCCCTACGGATAATTCCTCACACTTACCAAGTATCGATCATCCTCAGTTGTTCATGTGTTTCACTAAGGTCTTCAAAATACTATTCGATCTTTCGAAAATCCTTAGCAGCTTATTGCTCTTGAAATTCTTGCTTGCTTGCATTATGGTTAATCCCATAAGTATAGTAATCTTATTGGCAGCCCTTGTCACTATGATTTTGAGTCCATTGATTCAATATGTTGCGAATGCTCGCAATCCTCAATCAGATCCTAGAATTTATCCTTTCGGCTCAGGCATCATTTTAAGGATGAGCTGGATTTCGACCAATCAAATTGCCATCGATTGTACCCCTAAGGCTACTCAACTTATCCATCCCTAATCAGAGCATTGCTTCTGATCCCTTGTCTTGGAATTCATAATTCCTTTGCATTTGAGCTTTGAGTTAGTCAGTGTTTCTATAATCTGACCTCCTTGCATTCTTTCTTCCTCTGGTTGAGTACCGATGCTCACATCAGATCCCTTATGGACCACCAGAACCTTTGTCGGATTTTAACCGGCCGTGTCCTTCATATTGAATAACCTTGTGAGCCTTTCTATGGGTAAATAATGCCTTTGGTAAATTTTATTCTCTGCTTTGTGAACCATGCTCTACTTTCGAGGTTGTATTATTTACTCCGAAGTTTGTGGTATATGTTCCTAAGATGCCCTGATGGGTTGAACCTATGCCTTCCCTAATCCGTGTGAACCCGAAAGATTTCACGGGTCATACTTATCTGGTATTGCACCAGGTAAAAATTTCAACAACTATTGTCATTTTCAAAATATGAGAGGTGAATGAAAGGTTATGCGTTGAACAAGTGGGAGTCGACCTTGAACCCTGTGTTCATGCGCATGGACCCGATGTATACCTTATCATGGAATCTTCTCTTAAAATAATTATCCCCTTGTTATAAGTTCATGGTGTATCTGTGGACGTGGTTCCGGCCATGTTTCTCCTTGATTCCATTTCTCGTGCAAGTTTGAGCACTTGTCTTCTGCAGAGCATTACTCTAGTTCAACCTCTACTTTGATCTATCATCGAGTATTACCTCCCGGTATCTCGAGATTATCATGGAACCGCATAACTTCTTACGAGTTCTTCATCTAGTGCTACATTCTCATTGATTCCAATTTTTCACGGGCTCTGAGTTATTAAACACTCAAAGACACCAATAACTGACTCAAGTCCGCATCGTGATTAATCAGCTCTTGGTAACCTTCATTACTTACGAGTTTGAACTCGATCACGTCATCCCTATCCTGCTTGGCTATATCCTTGTGGTGCCGATTTTAACTGTGCTACCTGGTCCTTCTTCTCGGAGCAAAAATTTCGATGGTGAGCTAATCTTACGTCGATCTTCCTCGTCATATCAATTGTCCTTGAACAACAAGCTTGATTTCAAGTTTGTGTCGTACCTATGGTTTCAATAACTTTTCGCTTCATCATTTCGTTGACTTGGTGTCATCGCCGATCGATTACATCTTCATGAAATCTCTCAACAACTTTGTCGTGATCATCATCAACATTTTGACCCCTTCCAGGATATCAATTGAATTCATGATGAGAAGTACCATCCTTGCCCTCGATGATTTGTGTTATCATTGACCACTTTATTGCCTTTCGTTTAACACAAACTTGTTCGTGTTTCATGATATACCTTGAGATCCTTGCTATCCAGCATTTGTTCTTTACCTTGGAGTATTACCATATTTTATGTCAAGAGTGTCGTGAGAATTTCACCACCTCCTGAGCATTCTTGATACATGTAATACTTATCACCATCAACATTCCTTCTTGGTCCTCGTGTTGTTCCTAACCGGAATACCGACAAATGAACTATGATGTGTGAATTCAAAACTTTTAGCAACCCTATTGCTTTGAACCAATGTTTAATTGTGTATGTTTTCCTCGAGCATACATCTTTATATCATTTTGATTTGAAAAATGTTATCTCCTTGCTCACCTAATTGGGGAGATCCATCTCTTGAAAATCTTGATGGATTGACACTGAGTCCATCAGCCACCCCCTCATCCTCTCCCTGGGTTAATGATGAACTCATGATTCGGGACTTGCTTCCATAGTTCATTTCCCAAAAATCTTACAATGTCATCTCGTCAATTGTGTTGCACCTTTTCTTTCTCAGGCATCTTGAGTCTGAAGTATCCTGACACCAATCAGACCTGAATCTCAGTCAGGTATGATGGTTGGAACATATTTCCAAGTGTTATAACATTGGTCTTTAACCCGATAAGGTAATGTCATCCAAACACACCTGCCCAGAGGGCCTGTTGTAATAGTTTCCTTTCTAGCAAGGTTAGTCATTCTTCCATGAGTAATTTGTAGGACTTATTCTGTGAGTTGTTTTCGATGGATTCCTTGTGTATCCAAAGTCTGATCTTTACCCAATGACCATGTCAATGATATCTCGAAGCTTGTCTGTGGTACTCCGATTTTCAACAAGAACATTTGAAGCCCAATGCTAATTGTTTCCTGCTCAATTACCCAAGCACCACTGTATGGGTAACGTCATGAAATTCATCTCCCCTTACCAAAGTGGTTTTCTACCTTCTATCCGGTCTTGGATAGCATACCCTGCTTGTTCTTGGGAAGGATATACCCCTGAAATATGTGTTTAAACACATTTTCCTTTCCATTGTTCTGTTTAATCTGATAATCACATTTTCCTTTCCATTGTTCTGTTTAACCTTCTTGAGGTTTATATGATCTAAGCAGTAATACGTCACTGCTTTTATAAGCACCTCAGTGTACAACTCAGTTAGTAAGAACCTGTTACTATTGTTGATGACATTCCGGTAGCCGCCGATGGATGAGAACTTTGCCTATTGGTCCGCCTCGTTCAACGAGCAGGAAAATGGTTCTCTTCGTCCCTCGCCCTTGGTACCGATGTTGTTTCCGACATAACTGACAGGCTATCCTCTGACATGCCTTGCTTACATGATCGTGCAAGACGTCACCGCCCTTCCTACTTTTAACCCACATGGTGGGCCAATAACCCACAGTTCCACAGCATCGAAACCTAACTCTCCTGTACACCCCCGGTTTCCAAATTTATTCCTCGCGCGTGACCTCGTATGTAATTCATGAGCCACCCTCCGAGAGATCATCAATCTTGGTATCATACATAATACTTATTCCCGTTGCTTTGAACCCCTTTCACATGTTGTTTCCGGCATCGGACATTGCCTACCCGCTTGAAACTTCTTAGGGTACCTCCTTACTTTACTCTCGATATTTTCTTAAGTTTCAATTCGAGAGATACTTATGCTTCTTCCCCTGAGTTAACCGTCTGATGCTCGATCCTGTTAGAATCCGTCCTTATAGAGTTTTCCCTTCTTACCCTTTCGTAAGTACGGTGAAGATCCTGAAGGAGGGACGACAACTTCATCATGATGACCTGAAGCAGAGAAATGAAGACATCAGCGCTATGGATCGACCACTTCAAGAAGAGCAAGCAAGACCAAGAAGATTCGTTAGGATTTCGTAACCAGACCTTTCCCCCCTATTCCACCTCTTAAATCTCGTGATGAGATTTCTTGTAGTGGAGGAGAATTGTGACACCCGGATAGTTACGCTACAGTAACCCTGTGCTAATGATGCCACGTCATCACGATTGCAGTTGTTAATATTGCGATGATTCAAATCCCGTCCAAATTTCAAATTTAAAAATCAAGTCAAATGAATAAAGTTTTCAAAAGTCAAATTAAAATGTTCTTAATGTGACAAATAAATCATGGATATTATTGGTGGAGAAACAACATCTTTATAAAATAATTAAATACCCTAAAGTGATTAAAACAACAGCAAAACAATTAGTTATACTCCTAATATATTTTAAAAAATACTAAACTAATTTAATTAGGCGCCAAAGCTAAAGTGGCAGAGGTATATTTAGTAATTCAAATTTGGGTGTTAATCATATATTTTACAAACAAAAATAAATTGTGAGATAAAATAAAAATAGTAAAAGAATAATAAACAAAATAGAACAAAAAAATAGAAAAGAGAAAAGGCTTCCCCCCCCCACTAGGCCTCGGCCCAGCCACATGCCAGGCCGGCCCACTCCCACTACTTAACCCCCCACACCCCACACCCTGTAAACCTAACCACCCCAGCCACCCACTCCCCCCACTACGATCTCCCCCTCCCCCGATCCAGAACTGGATCGGGGCGCTCGACGCTGCCACCGCTTGGAGGCGCCCGAACCCTGAGCCCCGCCGCGCCTCCGTCCTCTCCCGTGACGCCACCTCGTCGGATCCGCCCTACCCTCCTCGCAGGCGTCACCACGCCCGTCCCTGGCGTCATCCCGCCCCACGATCGCTCCCGTCCTCGCCGGACGCATCCATCACCACCACCGTCGCCTTCCTCCTCGTCGGCGCCGTCGTCCCCGACTCCTCCTCAACCCCCGTTGCCCCGACCCCTACTCCCCCCGTGAGCCGCCGCCTTCTCCCTCCCCTCTGCCCTCTGCGCTCGCCGCCCCCCTCCACCGTGGCCTGCGTTGGCACATGGCCTGGCCACGCCCGGCTCCCTCTGCGCACCCCGCTCGCTCCTCGCCACCGCTGCTCCGCCTAGCCCCGCGTCGGCCCGCCTCCCGTCCTCACCGTGCCCGCGTGACGCCACACCAAGTGCTGCTCGCCGCACTGCTTCACCCACGCGACCCCGCCACCCTCTCCATCGCTGCAGCTCGCGCGCGCCTCGCCTACGCCCCGCGCCACTCCGCCACAGCCGGCGCCAGCCGCTGCGGCCTCGCGCTGCCCCGCTCCGGCCTCCCTCGCCTCGCTCCACCTCCCCACAATGGCCGCTCTCCGCGGCGCACATCTCCGCGCCTGCACCGGCCACGGCCGCCGCCGCTCTGCTCGCCGGCGCGCCTGTTCCGGTGACGCCGCGCCTGGCGCTCGCGCCCATCGGGCGCCCACGGCCTTTGCCGCTAGCACGCCCGACCCGCAAGGCCTCTATGCCACATACAAACGGGGCCCGCCCCCCTATGAACGAAAACGATTTTAAAAATAAATAAATAATAATTAAAAATATTAAATAAATAAAGAATTAATTAACTTAATTAATTTTGATTAATTGAACTAATCGATTACCTAAACTAACTAAACTGTTAGTTAACTAATTAAGTAGTCAATGACAGTGGGGCCCACCCCTAATTAATCATGTTTAGATTAATTAAAACTGGATAATTAAATGTGTCAATGACGAACGGGACCCACCTGTCAGGTTGACCAGGTCAACTGCTGACGGCGTGATGACGTCAGCAAACACTATTCTGAATAATGTTGAATTAAAATAATTAAATAAATCCTAAAATTGATTTAATTCTTTTAAAATTAATATAAAATAAACCGTAGCTCGGATGAAAAAACTTTGTACATGAAAGTAGCTCAGAACGACGAGACGAATCCGGATTCGCAGCCCGTTCGTCCGCCATGCATCCCTAACATAGCGAACACGCAACTTTCCCCTCCGGTTCATCTATCCGAAAACATTAAACACCGGGCATATTTTCCCAGATGTTTCCCCCCTTCACCGGTACCACCTCTTACCGCGTTAGGGCACCCCTAGCACCGCTACTTGTCATGTCATGCATCGCTATGCATCTGTTTGCTTAATATTTATTGTTTCTTTCCTCCTCTTCTCTCGCTAGACACCGAGACCGACGCCGCTGCTACCCAGTACGGCTACGGTGTTGACGACTCCTCTCTCTTGCCAGAGCAACCAGGCAAGCCCCCCCCCCTTGATCACCAGATATCACCTACTCTTCTCTCTAGTGCTTACATTAGAGTAGTGTAGCATGTTACTGCTTTTCGTTAACCCTATTTTGTTGCATAGCCTGTCATTGTTGCTACAACTGTTGATACCTTACCTGCAATCCTAAATGCTTAGTATAGGATGCTAGATTATCATCAGTGGCCCTACATTCTTGTCAGACTGCCATGCTATACTATCGGGCCGTGATCACGTCGGGTGTTGATCACGGGTAAATACATACATATATACATACTATACAGGTGATGACTAAAGTCGAGTCGGCTCGTTGAGTACCCGCAAGTGATTCTGATGTGGGGGCTGAAGGGGCGGGTGGCTCCATACAGGTAGTGGTGGGCCTGAGTTCCCGACGGCCCCCAACTGTTACTTTGTGGCAGAGCGGCAGGGCAGGTTGAGACCACCAAGGAGAGAGGTGGGCCTGGCCCTGGCCGGCATCTGCGGTTACTTCAAAATAACACGCTTAACGAGATCTTGGTATTTGATCTGAGCCTGGCCACTGGCCTATACGCACTAACCAACTACGTGGGGACAGTTATGGGCACTCGACGTCGTGGTATCAGCCGAAGCCTTCGTGACGTCAGCGACTGAGCGGCGCGCGCCGGGTTGGACCGCGTAACGCAACTTCCTTTGTAATGGAGGTTGCTAGGTCTGCTCACCGGCCGCGTACGCAACGTGCAGGTGTGCAATGGGCGATGGGCGCAGACCCTGCGCCATAGGATTTAGACCGGCGTGCTGACCTCTCTGTTGTGCCTAGTTAGGGCTGCGACGTGTTGATCTTCCGAGGCCGGGCATAACCTAGGAAAGTGTGTCCAGACAAAGGGGATCGAGCGTGTTGGGAAATGTGGTGCACCCCTGCAGGGAAGTTAATCTATTCGAATAGCCGTGATCTTCGGTAACAGGACGACTTGGAGTTGTACCTTGACCTTATGACAACTAGAATCGGATACTTAATGACCTTATGACAACCCGGTGGTCACTCTCTAACAGGGCAACGAGGAGAGGATCGTCGGGTAGGTTTATGCTACACGATGCTACTTGATGAACTTGCTATCTACTCTCTTCTACATGCTGCAAGATGGAGGTGGCCATAAGCATAGTCTTCGATAGGACTAGCTACCCCCCTCTTATTCTGGCACTCTGTAGTTCAGTCCACATATGATACCCTTATTCCTTTTGATACCGATGCATACATATGTAGTGTAGCTCCTTGCTTGCGAGTACTTTGGATGAGTACTCACGGTTGCTTTGCTCCCCCTTTTCCCTTTCTATACCCGATTGCTGCGACCAGACGATGGAGCCCAGGAGCCAGACGCCACCGTCGACGACGACTCCTACTACACTAGAGGTGCCTAGTACTATGTGCAGCACGCTAACGACGACCAGGAGTAGTTTACGAGGATCCCAGGAAGGAGGCCTACGCCTCTTTCGTTATGTACCCCAGTTTGTGCTAGCCATCTTATGACGACTTGTTTAACTTATGTATGTACTCAGATATTGCTGCTTCCGCTGACTCGTCTATGATCGAGCTCTTATATTCGAGCCCTCGAGGCCCTGGCTTGTAATATGATGCTTGTATGACTTATTTTTTTGTAGAGTTGTGTTGTGACATCTTCCTGTGAGTCCCTGATCTTGATCATACACATTTGCGTGTATGATTAGTGTACGGTCAAATCGGGGGCGTCACATATTTCCTTCAGGTGCTCCGCCCATGAGGCGCTGTATATTAGAATGTCATCAAAGAAAACAAGCACCAACCGACGTAAGTAGGGACGGAGGACGTCGTTCATCGGGGCCTGGAAGGTTGCCGGCGTGTTGGTGAGGCCAAAGGGCATCACCAAGAACTCGAAGTGGCCGTGGTGAGTCCGGAACGCCGTCTTGGCGATGTCGTCCAGGTGCATGTGCACCTGGTGGTACCCCGACCGGAGATAGATCTTGGTGAAAAAGCGCGCCCCATGGAGCTCGTCCAGGAGCTCATCGACCACCGGGATAGGAAACTTATCCTTGAGTGTGAGCGCATTAAGGGCGTGGTAGTCGATGCAGAAGCGCCACATGTCGTACGACTTGCGGACGAGGAGGACCGGCGCGGTGAAGGGTGACGTGGAGATCCGAATGATGCACGCGGCGAGCATGAGTGCACACTGCCGCTCCAACTCGTCCTTCTGCAGCTGCGGATAGCGGTAAGGACAAACTATCACCGGTACAGAGCCCGGCAGGAGATGAATACGATGATCATACACCCGAGCCAGTGGCAGGCCCTGTGGCTCGTCGAAGAGGTTGCTGTGCTGCTGCAGGAGGTGATCCAGTAGTGGATGTTCGGCCTCAGAGGTGGCCGCAGCCAGCTGGAACTATGGCGTCGCCGGTGCGGCACCCCCAATGCCATCCCACCGGATGCGGCGGCCCAGTCGCCAGAAGGTCATCGTCAGAGCGTCGAAGTCCCAAAGGATGGGACCGGGGGTCCTAAGGAATTTGACGCCAAGGATGAAGTCGATGCCTGCACATGTGATAGAGAAGTGTTCGTCGCCGATGGTGATGCGGACGTCCCAGGCGAGCCCATGACACCGGAGACGATCGTCGTTGGCCACCGTGACCCGAAGTTGCTCCCCGCCCGTCGGCTGAAGCGCTAAGCTCCGCATGGTAGCCTCGGACAGGAAGTTATGGGTGGAGCTTGTGTCCACTGATAACCCACAAGTATAGGGGATCGCAACAGTTTTCGAGGGTAGAGTATTCAACCCAAATTTATTGATTCGACACAAGGGGAGCCAAACAATATTCTCAAGTATTAGCAGCTGAGTTGTCAATTCAACCACACCTAGAAACTTAATATATGCAGCAAAGTGTTTAGTAGCAAAGTAATATGATAGTAGTGGTAACGATAGCAAAGGGTAATGGTAGCAAAAGTAATGTTTTTGGTATTTTGTAGTGATGATAGCAATAGCAACGAAAAAGTAAATAAGCGAAGAACAATATATGGAAAGCTTGTAGGCAATGGATTGGTGATAGAGAATTATGCTGGATGTGGTTGATCATGTAACAGTCATAACCTAGGGTTACACAGAACTAGCTACAATTCATCAATGTAATGTAGGCATGTATTCCGAATATAGTCATACGTGCTTATGGAAAAGAACTTGCATGACATCTTTTGTCCTACCCTCCCGTGGCAGCGGGGTCCTAGCGGAAACTAAGGGACATTAAGGCCTCCTTTTAATAGAGTACCAGACCAAAGCATTAACACATAGTGAATACATGAACTCCTCAAACTACGGTCATCGCCGGTAAGTATCCCGATTATTGTCACTTCGGGGTTAACGGATCATAACACATAATAGGTGACTATAGACTTGCAAGATAGGATAAAGAACTCTCATATATTGATGAAAACATAATAGGTTCAGATCTGAAATCATGGCACTCGGGCCCTAGTGACAAGCATTAAGCATAGCAAAGTCATAGCAACATCAATCTCATAACATAGTGGATACTAGGGATCAAACCCTAACAAAACTAACTCGATTACATGATAAATCTCATCCAACCCATCACCGTCCAGCAAGCCTACGATGGAATTACTCACGCAAGGCGGTGAGCATCATGAAATTGGTGATGGAGGAAGGTTGATGATGACGATGGCGACGAATTCCCCTCTCCGGAGCCCCGAACAGACTCCAGATTAGCCCTCCCGAGAGGTTTTAGGGCTTGGCGGCAGCTCCGTATCGTAAAACACGATGAATCCTTCTCTCTGATTTTTTTCTCCCCAAAAGAAAATATATAGAGTTGGAGTCGAGGTCGGAGGAGCTCCAGGGGCCCACAAGGTAGGGGGCGCGCCCTAGGGGGGCAGGCGCGCCCCCCACCCTCGTGGCTAAGGTGTGGGCCCCTGGTCTTCATCTTTTGCAAGGATTTTTTTTATTTCCGAAAAGATGTTTCGTGAAGTTTCAGGTCATTCTGAGAACTTTTGTTTCTGCACATAAATAACACCATGGCAATTCTGCTGAAAACAACGCCAGTCCGGGTTAGTTCCATTCAAATCATGCAAGTTAGAGTCCAAAACAAGGGCAAAAGTGTTTGGAAAAGTAGATACGACGGAGACGTATCAACTCCCCCAAGCTTAAACCTTTGCTTGTCCACAAGCAATTTAGTTGATAATATTTATAGGCGGTATACTTTCATTGTCAACATAACAACCAAGAGATGGCAATATCTTCCATGCTACACACATTATAGGCGGTTCCCAAACAGAATGGTAAAGTTTATACTCCCCCTCCACCAACAAGCATCAATCCATGGCTTGCTCGAAACAACGAGTGCCTCCAACTAACAAGAGTCCCAGGGGGAGTTTTGTTTGCAATTATTTTGATTTGATTTGCATAAAGCATGGGACTGGGCATCCCGGTGACCAGCCACTTTCTCGTGAGTGAGGAGCGGAGTCCACTCCTCTTGAGAATAACCCGCCTAACATGGAAGATACGGACATCCCTAGTTTATACATGAGCTATTCGAGCATACAAAACAGGATATTTATTTGAAGATTTAGAGTTTGGCACATACAAATTTACTTGGAACGGCAGGTAGATACCGTATATAGGTAGGTATGGTGTACTCATATGGAATAACTTTGGGGTTTATGGAGTTGGATGCACAAGCAGTATTCCCGCTTAGTACAGGTGAAGGCTAGAAAAAGACTGGGAAGCGACTAGCTAGAGAGCGACAACAGCCATGAACATGCATTAAAATTAATCAACACCGAATGCAAGCATGAGTAGGATATAATGCACCATGAACATAAATATCGTGAAGGCTATGTTGATTTTGTTTCAACTACATGCGTGAACATGCGCCAAGTCAAGTCACTTAAATCATTCAGAGGAGGATACCACCCTATCATACCACATCACAACCATTTTAATAGCATGTTGGCACGCAAGGTAAACCATTATAAGATCCTAGCTAATCAAGCATGGCACAAGAAACTATGATCTCTAGTTGTCATTGCAAACATGTTTATTCATAATAGGCTGAATCAGGAACGATGAACTAATCATATTTACAAAAACAAGAGAGGTCGAGTTCATACCAGCTTTTCTCATCTCAATCAGTCCATTGCCTTTCACTTGCACGACCGAACGATGTGAATAATAATAATAGTGCGCGTGCATTGGACTAAGCTGGAATCTGCAAGCATTCAATAAACAGGAGAAGACAAGGCAATATGGGCTCTTTTGTCAGATCAACAATAATGCATATAAGAGCCACTTCAACAATTTAATCATGGTCTTCTCCTATTGACCCCCAAAGAAAAGAAAATAAATAAAACTATTTACATGGGAAAGCTCCCAACAAGCAAAAGAAGAACAGGAAATCTTTTTGGGTTTTCTTTTTGATTACTACTACAAGCATGGAAATTAAAACTAGCTAAAAGCTACAACTATTTTTTTGGTTTTTCTTAAGGTTTATTAAACACACAAGAATAAAGCTTAAAAAGGAAATAAACTAGCATGGATATTACAATGAAAAAGTATGAGCACTGACATCTAGCAATGAGTGTGTGAACATGAATATAATGTCGATGGGAAATACGTACTCCCCCAAGCTTAGGCTTTTGGCATAAGTTGGTCTATGACCACGGTTGGCCTGGCGGATATCCATAGTAATAGTTGGGGTCGTACTGAGATGCAGCGGCTATCGCCTCCTGAGCTGCAGCGTGGCGACGAGCGGCCTCCGCCCTCCTCTCGTACTCATCTGCCTCCTCTCTGGTAATAACATATCTTCCTTTTGCCTGATAATCAAAGAAGGCAGGAGCAGGGAGAGTAATACGGACAACACGGCATCTGTCAAAGATTAAGCGATACTAGAGAGGTGATTCATTCCTCTCGACAAACTGGTGGTGAACCATAGCCTCATAATCCAAATAAGCAGGAGGCAACTCAATATCATCTTCACGTATGGCTATACCAAGAAAATTAGCTATGCGGGTTGCATAAATTCCACCAAAGAAATCTCCATTAAATCTATTAAGATGCAACCTACGTGCAACAATGGCTCCCAAATTATAAGATTTATCTCCTAACACAACACTCCTAAGAATACTGAGGTTAGGGACACACATGTGACATGCCTCATCTTTACCATTAATGCATCTACCTATGAAAAGAGCAAAATAATGTATAGTAGGAAAGTGAATGCTCCCTATGGTAGCTTGTGTTATATCTCTAGATTCCCCCACAGTTATACTAGCAAGAAAATCTCTAAATTCAGATTTGCGAGGTTCCCTGACACTACCCCATTGTGGAAGCTTGCAAGTAGTGGTAAAATCCTCTAAGTCCATAGTGTAAGAATTTTCATAAAGATCAAACAGGACAGTTAGAGAATTACGTGAAGATGAAAATTCAAACCTCCTGACAAAGGAACTAGAGAGATAGTGATACTGGTGGCATTTTTCTTCCTCGAAGCTCACAAGATCAGCGTTGCGCAAATATGCGTTGAATTCTTCCTTAATTCCCGCTCGATCCATAAAGTTTTCCGAAGGCCATTCACAAGGACGCACTGGAGCGTCTCTTGGTGGCTCATCATCAGCATCACGCATTGCAAGCCTGGGCTCTTGTTTCCTTGAAGAGCCACCTTGGTACATTTTCCTAAACATATTTCTTCCTCTGAAAAATTTCTGAAATTTTTAGTAACTTCAAATAAAAGTGCACCAAACTCAATAAAATTGATAGCAACTACTCCTACAAGTGCCTAGAGCCTATATCATGCATCAAAACTACTTTTGACCATATAAATTTGACATGCAAGCTCAAGAACAGGGTCACCTAAGCAGCAAAATTTTGCAATGAATAAAACACTAGAACAAAAACTAATTGGACCAATGGAGGAGTCACATACCAAGGAACAATCTCCCCAAGCAGTTTTGTGAGAGGTGCTTTGAGCAAGGAGATCGAAATGGCAGCAAAATGAGCTAGAACTCGTGCTTGAGCTGGATATTCGTGTTTGTGGGAGGAAGAAGAAGTGTGTGGGTGCAGGAATAAGTGGAGGAGGGCCACTATGGGCCCACGAGGTAGGGGGCGCGCCTAGGGGGGTAGGGCGCGCCCTCCACCCTCGTGGCCAAGTGGATGCCCCCCTGCTGTGTTCTCGGTGCCAAATATGCCCTAGAGGCAATAATAAAGTTATTATTTATTTCCTTATTTCATGATAAATGTTTATTATTCATGCTAGAATTGTATTAACCGGAAACATAATACATGTGTGAATACATAGACAAACAGAGTGTCACTAGTATGCCTCTACTTGACTAGCTCGTTAATCAAAGATGGTTATGTTTCCTAACCATAGACAAAGAGTTGTTATTTGATTAACGGGATCACATCATTAGGAGAATGATGTGATTGACTTGACCCATTCCGTTAGCTTAGCACTCGATCGTTTAGTATGTTGCTATTGCTTTCTTCATGACTTATACATGTTCGTATGACTATGAGATTATGCAACTCCCGTTTACCGGAGGAACACTTTGTGTGCTACCAAACATCACAATGTAACTGGGTGATTATAAGGGAGCTCTACAGGTGTCTCCAAAGGTACATGTTGGGTTGGCATATTTCGAGATTAGGATTTGTCACTCCGATTGTCGGAGAGGTATCTCTGGGCCCTCTCGGTAATGCACATCACATAGGCCTTGCAAGCATTGCAACTAATGAGTTATTTGCGAGATGATGTATTACGGAACGAGTAAAGAGACTTGCCGGTAACGAGATTGAACTAGGTATTGAGATACCGACGATCGAATCTCATGCAAGTAACATACTGATGACAAAGGGAACAAAGTATGTTGTTATGCGGTCTGACCGATAAAGATCTTCGTAGAATATGTAGGAGCCAATATGAGCATCCAGGTTCCGCTATTGGTTATTGACCGGAGACGTGTCTCGGTCATGTCTACATTGTTCTCGAACCCGTAGGGTCCGCACGCTTAAGGTTTCGATGACAGTTATATTATGAGTATATTTTGATGTACTGAAGTTTGTTCGGAGTCCCGGATGTGATCACGGACATGACGAGGGGTCTCGAAATGGTCGAGACATAAAGATTGATATATTGTACGGCTATATTCGGACACCGGAAGTGTTCTGGGTGATTTCGGAGAAAACCGGAGTGCCGGAGGGTTACCAGAACCCCCCTGGGAGAAGTAATGGGCCTTATGCGCCCTAGTGGAGAGAGAGGGGCGGCCAGGGTGGGCCACGCGCCCCCTCCCCCTCTGGTCCGAATTGGACTAGGAGAGGGGGGCGGCGCCCCCCTTTCCTTCTCCCTCTCCCCCTTCCTTTCCCCCTCCTAGTAGGAGTAGGAAAGAGGGGAGTCCTACTCCTACTAGGAGGAGGACTCCTCCTCCTTGGCGCGCCCTAGGGCCGGTCGGCCTTCCCCCTTGCTCCTTTATATACGGGAGCAGGGGGGCACCTCTAGACAAACAAGTTGATCCTCGTGATCGTTTTCTTAGCCGTGTGTGGTGCCCCCTTCCACCATAGTCCTCGATAATGTTGTAGCGGTGCTTAGGTGAAGCCCTGCGACAGTAGAACATCAAGATCGTCACCACGCCGTCGTGCTGACGGAACTCTTCCCCGACATTTTTCTGGATCGGAGTCCGGGGATCGTCATCGAGTTGAACGTGTGCTAAAACTCGGAGGTGCCGTAGTTTCGGTGCTTGATCGGTCGGGCCATGAGGACGTACGACTACATCAACTGCATTGTCATAACGCTTCCGATTCCGGTCTACGAGGGTACGTAGACATCACTCTCCCCTCTCGTTGCTATGCATCACCATGATCTTGCGTGTGCGTAGGAAATTTTTTGAAATTACTATGTTACCCAACAGTGGCATCCGAGCCTAGGTTTTATGCGTTGATGTTGTGCACGAGTAGAACACAAGTGAGTTGTGGGCGATATAAGTCATACTGCTTACCAGCATGTCATACTTTGGTTCGGCAGTATTGTTGGATGAAGCGGCCCGAGCCGACATTACGCGTACGCTTACGCGAGACTGGTTCTACCGACGTGCTTTGCACACAGGTGGCTGGCGGGTGTCAGTTTCTCCAACTTTAGTTGAACCGAGTGTGGCTATGCCCGGTCCTTGCGAAGGTTAAAACAGCACCAACTTGACAAACTATCATTGTGGTTTTGATGCGTAGGTAAGATTGGTTCTTGCTAAGCCCGTAGCAGCCACGTAAAACTTGCAACAACAAAGTAGAGGACGTCTAACTTGTTTTTGCAGGGCATGTTGTGATGTGATATGGTCAAGACGTGATGAGATATAAGTTGTTGTATGAGATGATCATGTTTTGTTGAAGTTATCGGCAACTGGCAAAATCCTTATGGTTGTCTCTCTATTGCATAAGATGCAAGCGCCCAATAATTGCTTTACTTTATCGCTATGCGATAGCAATAGTTGCAAGAGCAATTGTTGGCGAGACGACCACGTGACGACACATTGATATAGATCAAGATGATGGAGATCATGGTGTCATGCCGGTGATGATAGAGATCATGACAGTACTTTGGAGATGGAAATCAAAGGCGCAAGATGATGATGGCCATATCATGTCACATATTTTGATTGCATATGATGTTTATCTTTTATGCATCTTATTTTGCTTAGTTTGACGGTAGCATTTTAAGATGATCTCTCACTAATTATCAAGAAGTGTTCTCCCTGAGTATGCACCGTTGTGAAAGTTCTTCGTGCTGAGACACCACATGATGATCGGGTGTGATAGGCTCTACGTTCAAATACAACGGGTGCAAAACAGTTGCACACGCGGAATACTCAGGTTATACTTGACGAGCCAAGCATATACAGATATGGCCTCAGAACACGGAGACCGAAAGGTCGAGCTTGAATCATATAGTAGATATGATCAACATAGTGATGTTCACCAATGAAACTACTCCATCTCACGTGATGATCGGACATGGTTTAGTTGATTTGGATCACGTGATCACTTAGAGGATTAGAGGGATGTCTATCTAAGTGGGAGTTCTTAAGTAGTATGATTAATTGAACTTAAATTTATCATGAACTTAGTCCTGGTAGTATTTTGCAAATCATGTTGTAGATCAATAGCTCGCGTTGTTGCTTCCCTGTGTTTATTTTGATATGTTCCTAGAGAAAATTGTGTTGAAAGATGTTAGTAGCAATAATGCTGATTGGATCCGTGATCTGAGGTTTATCCTCATTGCTGCACAGAAGAATTATGTCCTTGATGCACCGCTAGGTGACAGACCTATTGTAGGAGCAGATGCAGACGTTATGAACGTTTGGCTAGCTAAATATGATGACTACTTGATAGTTTAGTGCACCATGCTTAACGGCTTAGAATCGGGACTTCAAAGATGTTTTGAACGTCATGGACCATATGAGATGTTCCAGGAGTTGAAGTTAATATTTCAAGCAAATACCCGAGTTGAGAGATATGAAGTCTCCAACAAGTTCTATAGCTAAAATATGGAGGAGAATCACTCAACTAGTGAGCATGTGCTCAGATTGTCTGGGTACTACAATCACTTGAATCAAGTGGGAGTTAATCTTCTAGATAAAATAGTGATTGACAGAATTCTCTAGTCACCATCACCAAGTTAGTAGAACTTCGTGATGAACTATGATATGCAAGGGATAACGGAAACGATTCCCAAGCTCTTCGTAATGCTGAAATCGACGAAGGTAGGAATCAAGAAAAACATCAAGTGTTGATGGTTGACAAGACCACTAGTTTCAAGAAAAGGGCAAAGGGAAGAAAGGGAACTTCAAGAAGAACGGCAAGCGAGTTGCTACTCAAGTGAAGAAGCCCAAGTCTGGTCCTAAGCCTGAGACTAAGTGCTTCTACCGCAAAGGGACTGGTCACTGGAAGCGGAACTACCCCAAGTGATTGGCGGATAAGAAGGATGGCAAAGTGAACATAAGTATATTTGATATACATGTTATTGATGTGTACTTTACTAGTGTTTATAGCAACCCCTCAGTATTTGATACTAGTTCAGT
Source organism: Triticum aestivum (assembly GCF_018294505.1). Taxonomy (NCBI): domain Eukaryota; kingdom Viridiplantae; phylum Streptophyta; class Magnoliopsida; order Poales; family Poaceae; genus Triticum; species Triticum aestivum. The sequence continues at coordinate 287,285,310 of NC_057806.1, read as the reverse complement.
TGCTAAGATTAGTAACTCGAAATGGGAGTTGCAGAATAAACAGAGACTAGTTAAGGGTGAAGTGACGATGTGTGTTGGAAGTGGTTCCAATATTGATATGATCATCATCGCACACTCCCTATACTTTCCGGATTAGTGTTGAACCTAAATAAGTGTTATTTGGTGTTTGCGTTGAGCATGAATATGATTTGATCATGTTTATTGTAATACGGTTATTCATTTAAGTAAGAGAATAAATTGTTGTTCTGTTTACATGAATAAAACCTTATATGGTTACACACCCAATGAAAATAGTTCGCTGGATCTCGATCGTAGTGATACACATATTCATAATATTGAAACCAAAAGATGCGAAGTTAATAATGATAGTGCAACTTATTTGTGGCACTACCGTTTAGGTCATATTGGTGTAAAGCGCATGAAGAAACTCCATGCTGATGGGATTTTGGAATCACTTGATTATGAATCACTTGGTGCTTGCGAACCATGCCTTATGGGCAAGATGACTAAAGACTCCGTTCTCCGGAACAATGGAGCAAGCAACTGACTTATTGGAAATAATACATACTGATGCATGTGATCTGATGAGTGTTGAAGCTCACGGCGGGTATCGTTATTTTCTGACCTTCACATATGATTTGAGCAGATATGGGTATATCTGCTTGATGAAACATAAGTCTGAAACATTTGAAAAGTTCAAAGAATTTCAGAGTGAAGTGGAAAATCATCGTAACAAGAAAAATAAGGTTTCTACGATCTAATCGCAGAGACAAATATTTGAGTTACGAGTTTGGTCTTCAATTAAAACTATGTGGAATAGTTTCACAAAATTCATGCCACCTGGAACACCACATCATAATAGTGTGTTCGAACGTCATAACCGTACTTTATTGGATATAGTGCAATCTATGATGTTTCTTACCGATTTACCACTATAGTTTTGGGGTTATGCATTAGAGACAGCTGCATTCACGAAAAAAAAGGGCACCATCTAAATCCGTTGAGACGACACTGTATGAACTATGGTTTGGCAAGAAACCAAAGTTGTCGTTTCTTAAAGTTTGGGGTTGCAATGCTTATAAGGAAAAACTTCAACCTGATAAGCTCGAACCCAAATCGTAGAAATGGGTCTTCATAGGATATCCAAAAGAAACTATTGGATACACCTTCTATCACAGATCCGAAGGCAAGACTTTTGTTGCTAAATTCGGAAACTTTCTAGAGAAGGAGTTTCTCTCGAAAGAAGTGAGTGGGAGGAAAGTAGAACTTGATGAGGTAACTGTACCTGCTCCCTTATTGGAAAGTAGTTCATCACAGAAATCTGTTCCCATGACTACTACACCAATTAGTGAGGAAGCTAATGATGATGATCATGTAACTTCAGATCAAGTTGCTACCGAACCTCGTAGGTAAATCAGAGTGAGATCCGCACCAGAGTGGTACGGTAATCCTATTCTGGAGGTCATGTTACTTGACCATGACAAGCCTACGAACTATGAGGAAGCGATGATGAGCCCAGATTCCGCGAAATGGCTTGAGGCCATGAAATCTGAGATGAGATACATGTATGAGAACAAAGTATGGACTTTGATTGACTTGCCCAATGATCGGCGAGCCATTGTGATTAAATGGATCTTCAAGAGGAAGATGGACGCTGATAGTAGTGTTACTATCTACAAAGCTAGAATTGTCGCAAAAAAGGTTTTTGACAAGTTCAAGGTGTTGACTACGATGAGAGTTTCTCACTCGTATCTATGCTTAAGTCTGTCCGAATCATGTTAGCAATTGCCGCATTTTATGAAATCTGGCATATGGATAAACAAAACTGCATTCCTTAATGGATTTATTAAAGAAGAGTTGTATATGATGCAACCAGAAGGTTTTGTCAATCCTAAAGGTACTAACAAAATATGCAAGCTCCAACGATCCATCTATGGACTGGTGCAAGCATCTCGGAGTTGGGATATACGCTTTGATAAGTTGATCAAAGCATATAGTTTTATACAGACTTGCGGTGAAGCCTGTATTTACAAGAAAGTGAGTGGGAGGAGCACTACAACATTTCTAATAAGTATATGTGAATGACATATTGTTGATCGGAGATAATGTAGAATTATTCTGCAAAGCATAAAGGAGTATTTGAAAGGAGTTTTTCAAACAAAGACCTCGGTGAAACTGCTTACATATTGAGCATCAAGATCTATAGAGATAGATCAAGACGCTTGATAAGTTTTTCAATGAGTACATACCTTGACAAGTTTTTGAAGAAGTTCAAAATGGATCAAGAAAAGAAAGGATTCTTGTCTGTGTTACAAGGTGTGAAGTTGAGCAAGACTCAAAGTTCGACCATGGCAGAAGATAGAAAGAGAATGAAAGTCATTCCCTATGCCTCAGCCATAGGTTCTATAAAGTATGCCATGTTGTGTACCAGATCTATTGTATACCCTACATTGTTTTTGGCAAGCGAGTACAATAGTGATCTAGGATTAGATCACTGGAAAGCGGTCAAAATTATCCTTAGTGGAATAAGGATATGTTTCTCGATTATGGAGGTGACAAAAAGGTTCATCGTAAAGGGTTACGTCGATGCAAGTTTTGACACTGGTCCAGATGACTCTAAGTCTTAATCTGGATACATATTGAAAGTGGGAGCAATTAGCTAGAGTAGCTCCGTGCAGAGCATTGTTGACATAGAAATTTGCAAAATACATACGGATCTGAATGTGGCAGACCCATTGACTAAACTTCTCTCACAAGCAAAACATGATCACACCTTAGTACTCTTTGGGTGTTAATCACATAGCGATGTGAACTAGATTATTGACTCTAGTAAACCCTTTGAGTGTTGGTCACATAACGATGTGAACTATGGGTGTTAATCACATGATGATGTGAACTATTGGTGTTAAATCACATGGCAATGTGAACTAGATTATTGACTCTAGTGCAAGTGGAAGACTGAAGGAAATACGCCCTAGAGGAAATAATAAAGTTATTATTTATTTCCTTATTTCATGATAAATGTTTATTATTCATGCTAGAATTGTATTAACCGGAAACATAATAAGTGTGTGAATACATAGACAAACAGAGTGTCACTAGTATGCCTCTACTTGACTAGCTCGTTAATCAAAGATGGTTATGTTTCCTAACCATAGACAAAGAGTTGTTATTTGATTAACGGGATCACATCATTAGGAGAATGATGTGATTGACTTGACCCATTCCGTTAGCTTAGCACTCGATCGTTTAGTATGTTGCTATTGCTTTCTTCATGACTTATACATGTTCCTATGACTATGAGATTATGCAACTCCCGTTTACCGGAGGAACACTTTGTGTGCTACCAAACGTCACAACGTAACTGGGTGATTATAAAGGAGCTCTACAGGTGTCTCCAAAGGTACATGTTGGGTTGGCGTATTTCGAGATTAGGATTTGTCACTCCGATTGTCGGAGAGGTATCTCTGGGCCCTCTTGGTAATGCACATCACATAAGCCTTGCAAGCATTGCAACTAATGAGTTATTTGCGAGATGATGTATTATGGAACGAGTAAAGAGACTTGCCGGTAACGAGATTGAACTAGGTATTGAGATACCGACGATCGAATCTCGGGCAAGTAACATACCGATGACAAAGGGAACAAAGTATGTTGTTATGCCGTCTGACCGATAAAGATCTTCGTAGAATATGTAGGAGCCAATATGAGCATCCAGGTTCCGCTATTGGTTATTGACTGGAGACGTGTCTCGGTCATGTCTACATTGTTCTCGAACCCGTAGGGTCCGCACGCTTAAGGTTTTGATGACAGTTATATTATGATTTTATATATATTGATGTACCGAAGTTTGTTCGGAGTCCCGGATGTGATCACGGACATGACGAGGGGTCTCGAAATGGTCGAGACATAAAGATTGATATATTGGACGGCTATATTCGGACACCGGAAGTGTTCCGGGTGATTTCGGAGAAAACCTGAGTGCCAGAGGGTTACCGGACCCCCCCCCCGGGGGAAGTAATGGGCCTTATGGGCCCTAGTGGAGAGAGAGAGAGAGAGAGGGGCGGCCAGGGTGGGCCGCGCGCCCCCTCCCCCTCTGGTCCGAATTGGACTAGGAGAGGGGGGGCGGCGCCCCCCTTTCCTTCTCCCTCTCCCCCTTCCTTTCCCCCTCCTAGTAGGAGTAGGAAAGAGGGGAGTCATACTCCTACTAGGAGGAGGACTCCTCCTCCTTGGCGCGCCCTAGGGCCGGCCGGCCTCCCCCTTGCTCCTTTATATACGGGGGCAGGGGGGCACCTCTAGACACGCAAGTTGATCCTCATGATTGTTTTCTTAGCCGTGTGCGGTGCCCCCTTCCACCATAGTCCTCGATAATATTGTAGCGGTGCTTAGGCGAAGCCCTGCGACAGTAGAACATCAAGATCGTCACCACGCCGTCGTGCTGACGGAACTCTTCCCCGACACTTTGCTGGATCAGAGTCCGGGGATCGTCATCGAGCTGAACGTGTGCTAAAACTCGGAGGTGACGTAGTTTCGGTGCTTGATTGGTCGGGCCGTGAAGACGTACGACTACATCAACCGCGTTGTCATAACGCTTCCGCTTCGGGACTACGAGGGTACGTAGACATCACTCTCCCCTCTCGTTGCTATGCATCACCATGATCTTGCGTGTGCGTAGGAATTTTTTTAAAATTACTACGTTACCCAACAGTAGGATATAATGCACCATGAACATAAATATCGTGAAGGCTATGTTGATTTTGTTTCAACTACATGCGTGAACATGCGCCAAGTCAAGTCACTTAAATCATTCAGAGGAGTATACCACCCTATCATACCACATCACAACCATTTTAATAGCATGTTGGCACGCAAGGTAAACCATTATAAGATCCTAGCTAATCAAGCATGGCACAAGAAACTATGATCTCTAATTGTCATTGCAAACATGTTTATTCATAATAGGCTGAATCAGGAACAATGAACTAATCATATTTACAAAAACAAGAGAGGTCGAGTTCATACCAGCTTTTCTCATCTCAATCAGTCCATCATATACCGTCATAATTGCCTTTCACTTGCACGACCGAACGATGTGAATAATAATAATAGTGCACGTGCATTGGACTAAACTGGAATCTGCAAGCATTCAATAAACAAGAGAAGACAAGGCAATATGGGCTCTTTTGTCAGATCAACAATAATGCATATAAGAGCCACTTCAACAATTTAATCATGGTCTTCTCCTGTCGACCCCCAAAGAAAAGAAAAGAAATAAAACTATTTACATGGGAAAGCTCCCAACAAGCAAAATAAGAACATGAAATCTTTTTGGGTTTTCTTTTTGATTACTACTACAAGCATGGAAATTAAAACTAGCTAAAAGCTACAACTATTTTTTTTGGTTTTTCTTAAGGTTTATTAAACACACAAGAAGAAAGCTTAAAAAGGAAATAAACTAGCATGGATATTACAATGAAAAAGTATGAGCACTGACATCTAGCAATGAGTGTGTGAACATGAATATAATGTCGGTGGGAAGTACGTACTCCCCCAAGCTTAGGCTTTTGGCATAAGTTGGTCTATGGCCACGGTTGGCCTGGCGAATATCCATAGTAATAGTTGGGGTCATACTAAGATGCAGCGGCTATCGCCTCCTGAGCTGCAGCGTGGCGATGAGCGGCCTCCGCCCTCCTCTCGTACTCATCTGCCTCCTCTCTGGTAATAACATATCTTCCTTTTGCCTGATAATCAAAGAAGGCAGGAGCAGGGAGAGTAATACGGACAACACGGCATCTGTCAAAGATTAAGTGATACTGGAGAGGTGATTCATTCCTCTTGACAAACTGGTGGTGAACCATAGCCTCATAATCCAAATAAGCAGGAGGAAACTCAATATCATCTTCACGTATGGCTAGACCAAGAAAATTAGCTATGCGGGTTGCATAAATTCCACCAAAGAAATCTCCATTAAATCTATTAAGATGCAACCTACGTGCAACAATGGCTCCCAAATTATAAGATTTATCTCCTAACACAGCACTCCTAAGAATACTGAGGTTAGGGACACACATGTGACATGCCTCATCTTTACCATTAATGCATCTACCTATGAAGAGAGCAAAATAATGTATAGCAGGAAAGTGAATGCTCCCTATGGTAGCTTGTGTTATATCTCTAGATTCCCCCATAGTTATACTAGCAAGAAAATCTCTAAATTCAGATTTGCGAGGTTCCCTGACACTACCCCATTGTGGAAGCTTACAAGCAGTGGTAAAATCCTCTAAGTCCATAGTGTAAGAATTTTCATAAAGATCAAACAGGATAGTTGGAGAATTACGTGAAGATGAAAATTCAAACCTCTTGACAAAGGAACTAGTGAGATAGTGATACCGGCGACATTTTTCTTCCTCGAAGCTCACAAGATCAGCATTGCGCAAATATGCGTTGAATTCTTCCTTAATTCCCGCTCGATCCATAAAGTTTTCCGAAGGCCATTCACAAGGACGCACTGGAGCGTCTCTTGGTGGCTCATCATCAGCATCACGCATTGCAAGCCTGGACTCTTGTTTCCTTGAAGAGCCACCTTGGTACATTTTCCTAAACATATTTCTTCCTCTAAAAAATTTCTGAAATTTTTAGTAACTTCAAATAAAAGTGAACCAAACTCTATAAAATTGATAACAACTACTCCTACAAGTGCCTAGAGCCTATATCATGCATCAAAACTACTTTTGACCATATAAATTTGACATGCAAGCTCAAGAACAGGGTCACCTAAGCAGCAAAAATTTGCAATGAATAAAGCACTAGAACAAAAACTCATTGGACCAATGGAGGAGTCACATACCAAGGAACAATCTCCCCAAGCAGTTTTGTGAGAGGTGCTTTGAGCAAGGAGATCGAAATGGCAGCAAAATGAGCTAGAACTCGTGCTTGAGCTGGATATTCGTGTTTGTGGGAGGAAGAAGAAGTGTGTGGGTGTAGGAATAAGTGGAGGAGGGCCACCATGGGCCCACGAGGCAGGGGGCGCGCCCTCCACCCTCATGGCCAGGTGGATGCCCCCCTGATGTGTTCTCGGTGCCAAATTTTCTCAAATATTTCAGAAAAAATCATATTTAAATTTCAAGGCATTTGGAGAACTTCTATTTTCGGGGTATTTTTATATTGCACGGATAATTCAGATAAAGACAGAAAAATACTATTTTTATTTTATTTAATATAAATAACAGAAAGTAAAAGGAGGGTACAGAAGGTTGTGCCTTCTAGTTTCATCCATCTCATGCTCATCAAAAGGAATCCACTAACAAGGTTGATCAGGTCTTGTTAACAAACTCATTCCGAATAACATGGAACGGGAGAAATTTCGAATAACACTATGTTACCTCAACGGGGATATGCACATCCCCAATAACAAGAATATCATATTTCTTTTTGACAGTAGGTAGAGGAAATTCAAAACCTCCAATAATAATCGATGGAATTTTTCCAATAGAGTTGATACTATGGACTTGAGGTTGTTTCCTCGGAAAGTGTACCGTATGCTCATTACCATTAACATGCAAAGTGACATTGCCTTTAGTGCAATCAATAATAGCCCCTACAGTATTCAAAAAGGGTCTTCCAAGAATAATAGGCATACTATCATCCTCGGGAATATCAAGAATAACAAAGTCCGTTAAAATAGTAGCGTTTGCAACTACAACAGGCACATCCTCACAAATACCGACAGGTATAGCAGTTGATTTATCTGCCATTTGCAAAGATATTTCAGTAGGTGTCAACTTATTCAAATCAAGTCTACGATATAAAGAGAGAGGCATAACACTAACACCGGCTCCAAGATCACATAAAGCAGTTTTAACATAGTTTCTTTTAATGCAGCATTGTATAGTGGGTACTCCTGGATCTCCAAGTTTCTTTGGTATTCCACCTTTAAAAGTATAATTACCAAGCATGGTGGAAATTTCAGCTTCCGGTATCTTTCTTTTATTTGTAACAATATGTTTCATATACTTAGCATAAGGATTCATTTTGAGCATATCAGTTAATCGCATACAAAAAAAAGATAGGTCTAATCATTTCAGCAAATCGCTCAAAATCCTCATCATTCTTTTTCTTTGATGGTTTGGGAGAAAAAGGCATGGGTTTCTGAACCCAAGGCTCTCTTTCCTTTCCGTGTTTCCTAGCAAAAAAGTCTTTCTTATCATAACGTTGATTCTTTGATTGTGGGTTATCAAGATCAACAGCAGGTTCAATTTCTATATCATTGTCATTACTAGGTTGAGCATCATCATGAACATTATTATTAGCATTATCACTAGTTTCAGGTTTATTACCAGATTGTGTTTCAGCATCAGAAATAGAAATATCATTTGGATTCTCAAGTGTTTCAGCAATAGGCTCACTAGAAGCATGCAAAGTCCTGTCATTTTTCTTTTTCTTCCTTTTAGAAGGACTAGGTGCATCTATATCATTTCTCTGAGAATCTTGCTCAATTCTCTTAGGATGGCCTTCAGGATACAAAGGTTCCTGAGTCATTCTACCACATCTATTCATAACTCTAACAACATTATCATTATTCTTACTATTCAATTCATTGAGCAAATTATTTTGAGCCTTAAGTACTTGTTCTACTTGAGTGGTAACCATAGAAGCATGTTTACTAATACGTTTAAGTTCACCTTTGACATTAGCCATATAATCACCCAAGTGTTCAAGCATATTTGAATTGTATTTCAATTGTCTACCAAAATAAGCATTAAAATCTTCTTGCTTAGCCATAAATTTATCAAACTCATCTAAGCATGGGCTAGCAAACTTAGTAAATGGGATTTCAGCTTTATCATATCTATAGAGAGAATTTACCTTTACTACCTGTGTCGGGTTATCAAGACCATGTATTTCTTTAATAGGTAATGTATTAAGATCATGTGTTTCTTCAACAGGCGGTAAATTAAGACCGTGTATTTCTTCAATAGGAGGTAAATTCTTAACATCTTCAGCTTTAATACATTTTTCTTTCATAGATTTCTTTGCCTCTTGCATATCTTCGGGGCTGAGAAATAGAATACCTCTTTTCTTAAGAGTTGGTTTAGGAACAGGCTCAGGAGTTGGCTCAGGAAGTGTCCAATTATTTTCATTTGTCAACATATTATTCAATAGAATTTCAGCTTCATCTGGTGTTCTTTCCCTGAAAACAGAACCAGCACAACTATCCAGGTAATCTCTAGAAGCATCGGTTAGTCCATTATAAAAAATATCAAGTATTTCATTTTTCTTAAGAGGATGATCAGGCAAAGCATTAAGTAATTGGAGAAGCCTCCACCAAGCTTGTGGGAGACTCTCTTCTTCAATTTGCACAAAATTATATATATCCCTTAAAGCAGCTTGTTTCTTATGAGCAGGGAAATATTTAGCAGAGAAGTAATAAATCATATCCTCGGGACTACGCACACAACCAGGATCAAGAGAATTAAACCATATCTTAGCATCACCCTTTAATGAGAATGGAAATATTTTAAGGATATAAAAGTAACGAGTTCTCTCATCATTAGTGAACAGGGTGGCTATATCATTTAATTTAGTAAGATGTGCCACAACAGTTTCAGATTCATAGCCATGAAAAGAATCAGATTCAACCAAAGTAACTATATCAGGATCAACAGAGAATTCATAATCCTTATCAGTTACACAGATAGGTGAAGTAGCAAAAGCAGGGTCAGGTTTCATTCTAGCATTAAGAGACTGCTGCTTCCGTTTAGCTAATAACCCCTTGAGCTCGTACCTATCTTTGCAAGCTAAAATAGCTAGAGCAGCTTCTTTTTCAAAAACATAACCCTCAGGAATAACAGGTGATTCATATTCATTAGAGGGAGAGTCTTCATCATCACTTTCATCAATATTATCATATTCAATATTTTCATTCTCTCTAACCCTAGCAAGTTGTTCATCAAGAAATTCACCAAGTGGCATAGTAGTATCAATCATAGAAGTAGTTTCATCATAAGTATCATGCATAGCAGAAGTGGCATCATCAATAACATGCGACATATCAGAACGAATAGCAGAAGCAGGTTTAGGTGTCGCAATCTTACTCAAAACAGAAGGTGAATCAAGTGCAGAGCTAGATGGCAGTTCCTTACCTCCCCTCGTAGTTGAGGGATAAATCTTGGTTTTTGGATCTCTCAAGTTCTTCATAACGATAAAAAGATATAAATCCCAAGTGACTCAAAGAATAGAGCTATGCTCCCCGGCAACGGCGCCAGAAAATAGTCTTGATAACCCACAAGTATAGGGGATCACAACAGTTTTCGAGGGTAGAGTATTCAACCCAAATTTATTGATTTGACACAAGGGGAGCCAAAGAATATTCTCAAGTATTAGCAGCTGAGTTGTCAATTCAACCACACCTGGAAACTTAATATCTGCAGCAAAGTGTTTAGTAGCAAAGTAATATGATAGTAGTGGTAACGATAGCAAAGGGTAATGGTAGCAAAATTAATGTTTTTGGTATTTTGTAGTGATGATAGCAATAGCAACGAAAAAGTAAATAAGCGAAGACCAATATATGGAAAGCTCGTAGGCAATGGATCGGTGATAAAGAATTATGCCGGATGTGGTTCATCATGTAACAGTCATAACCTAGGGTGACACAGAACTAGCTCCAATTCATCAATGTAATGTAGGCATGTATTCCGAATATAGTCATACGTGCTTATGGAAAAGAACTTGCATGACATATTTTGTCCTACCCTCCCGTGGCAGCGGGGTCCTAGCGGAAACTAAGGGATATTAAGGCCTCCTTTTAATAGAGTACCGGGCCAAAGCATTAACACATAGTGAATACATGAACTCCTCAAACTACGGTCATCACGGGTAAGTATCCCGATTATTGTCACTTCGGGGTTACCGGATCATAACACATAATAGGTGACTATAAATTTGCAAGATAGGATCAAGAACTCTCATATATTGATGAAAACATAATAGGTTTAGATCTGAAATCATGGCACTCGGGCCCTAGTGACAAGCATTAAGCATAGCAAAGTCATAGCAACATCAATCTCAGAACATAGTGGATACTAGGGATCAAACCCTAACAAAACTAACTCGATTACATGATAAATCTCATCCAACCCATCACCGTCCAGCAAGCCTACGATGGAATTACTCACGCGCGGTGGTGAGCATCATGAAATTGGTGATGGAGGAAGGTTGATGATGACGATGGCGACAGATTCCCCTCTCCGGAGCCCCGAACGGACTCCAGATCAGCCCTCCTAAGAGGTTTTAGGGCTTGGCGGCGGCTCCGTATCGTAAAACGCAATGAATCCTTCTCTCTGATTTTTTTTCTCCCCGAAAGCAAATATATAGAGTTGGAGTCGAGGTCGGAGGAGCTCCATGGGGCCCACGAGGTAGGGGGGCGCGCCCCCCGCCCTCGTGGCTAGGGTGTGGGCCCCCTGGTCTTCATCTTTTGCAAGGATTTTTTTATTATTTCCGAAAAGATGTTCCATGAAGTTTCAGGTCATCCGAGAACTTCTGTTTCTGCACATAAATAACACCATGGCAATTCTGCTGAAAAAGTGTCAGTCCGGGTTAGTTCCATTCAAATCATGCAAGTTAGAGTCCAAAACAAGGGTAAAAGTGTTTGGAAAAGTAGATACGACGGAGACGTATCATCCACCAAAGCCACCAAGCGCTCGCCGTGAAGCATCGCCGGCAATAGCATGGTCCGCTCGTCACAGATGCCCGCGAGCGCGTGGAGAGAGACCACGAGGGCCGTCGCCGGGGGGGCGGGTGCGGTCTCAGCAGCCGCTGGGGGCGGCAGCGCGTCGGCCCCGTCGGGCGAGACGTCCTCCTCGATGTAGTCGACCGTCTCCAAGTAGAAGAGGCGCGGGCAGACATGGCTCGGCATATAGGGCTCATCGCAATTAAAGTAGAGGCCCTGGCGCCGCCGCTCCATCTGCTCCGCCGAAGAGAGACGACGGAAGGGTCGTGTTGTGGCTTGTGTAGTGGTCGCGGAAGCGGCCGGAGGTGGCCGGCCTGGCGCCGGGGTGGGCGGGTGGCCTGCCGGCCTCCTCGAGCCGGGGCGGCCGGTAGCATGGCCTGGGCGCGAGCCTCGAAGGCACGGGCGTAATACATGGCCGTCTGGAGATCATGAGGGCCGCAAAGCTCCACGTCCACGCGGATGTGATCTGGAAGGCCACCGGCAAAGAGGTCGGCCCGCTGTTGCGCCGTCACGCCTGACGCATAGCACGCCAGGGCCTGGAAACGGTCGGCGAAGTCCTGCACCATGGAGGTGAAGGGAAGGCGGCCGAGCTCCGCCAGTCGGCTCCCGCGCACCGGAGGCCCAAAGCGAAGGAGGCAAAGCTCACGGAAGCACTCCCACGGGGGCATGGCGCCCTCGTCCTGCTCGAGGGCGTAATACCAGGTCTGTGCCGTGCCACGGAGATGGTACGAGGCGAGCCAGGTCCGCTCCGATGCGAGGGTGCGCTGCCCGCGAAAGAACTGATCGCACCGGTTGAGCCAGTTGAGGGGGTCCTCCGTGCCGTCATAGGTGGCGAAGTCGATCTTGGCGAACCACGGCGGTGTCTGGGTCGGAGCGCCATGTCGAGATGGCTCGGAGGTGCGGAGCAGCAAGGCGGGTGGCGCCTGGTCGGAGTACTCCGGGTAGGGACCTGCGGAGCCGGATGGCTCGATGAACTGCGGAAACGGGGTCGGCTGCTCCGGAGCCATGGTGTAGACCGGCGAAGGCGAAGACCCAGCCGCCCAAGCTGGTAGTGGCGACTGGGATGGCGGAAACCGGACTTGATGTATTGGAAGGCCGGCCGGCGAGGGTGCCCCCGAGCTGGGCAGGGGCGGCGCCGGTGGGTGCAGCGGCAGCGGCAGCGGCGGGGGCTGGACAGGGCCGGCGGGTGCCAGGGACGGTGGCGGCTGCAGGTGGCCCGCTGGGGTTCCCTGCCTGGAACGGCAACAGCAGGGGCCCACCGCCTGCGGGTGCGCCCGGGAACGGCCATGGCACTGGGTGGCCGTAGGTGGCGATCGGTGCAGCCGGCGAGGGCCCGTACGCTCCTGCCATGTACTGGTGGTACTGGTTCATGTGGAGACCTTGGACGACCGTCACGAGATGCTGCAGCGTGCTGGTCATCTGTTCCGGCGTGAAGACAGCGGCTGGTGGCGGCGCGGAGGTGACTAGGGTTGGCGGCGTGGGGGGCCCGCGATAGTGACCTGGTTCGACAGCATGGGGGCCCCGATGGAGGTCATCGGGGTGGTGGCCAGCGGAGCGATGGTCATCAAGGTTGTGGTGCCGCCGGGCAACATGGGTGTGGATGATGATGACGACATGATCGCAACCGAGTCTCTGGATACCAAATTGATAGAACCAGGGATTCTACCGAACCTGCTCCGGAGGTTGTAGGGAAGGATGGAGCGGGGCGAGGTGATGAGCAGGCGCGCCGGCGGCTGGGCGCCGTCACGTTGGAGGAAGATGGCAGCGGCGGCTAGGGTTTCCGACTCCTCTAGCAGCCGGGCAATAGAGATAATAATATTATTATTGCTCGATCTCAAAAGTGTTTTACATCTACTCCCTCCGTTCAAAATTGTCGCAGAAATAGATGTATCTAGACGTATTTTAGTTCTAGATACATTCATATCCGAGACAAGACAAGTAATTCCGAACGGAGGGAGTAGCATTTATAACCTCAATACGAGTAGCCTAAGAGCAAGTGCAATAAAGCTGAGTCAGCGGGTTATAAAGAATAAACTAGTATATTTGTGCTTAGTTGGAGAAAAGAGAAGATGAGAGAGAAGGTAAGCGGGCTCTTCATGAAGAGCCAGCTCTAGCACGTGCTCCTAGGCACTTTGTGAGAATGAATTGTGAGCCACATAATAAAAAAGTAATACACTCTTTTGATCTACTATTGTACATGTTGACTATAAGATGGACTCTAGATGACATGGCACTGGCTTATAGCCAGTAGCTGGCTATACTATTAACCATGCTCTAAGATAACTTATGGGCCAAGTCCCTAACTACTGCCCGGTGGGCCTTCTCTGGTTATAAGCTAAACCGGTCATAACATACTCCCTTCATAAACTAACATAAGAGCGTTTAGATCACTCTTTAATGATCTAAATGTTCTTATATTAATTTACGGAGTATTTGTTTACAGTCAGCAACAAGCCAGAGTAGTGGAGGCAAACAAAGAAAGCGGCCAGGGCCAGGGGGTCCCGTCCGTGCAATGATGCGCCCACACTACCGGTGGAGTGGAGTAAAAGAGCAGCCCACATTGCAGCTTTGCCCCCGCCACGCATAAACCTCCACAGCTGACACCGAAAGCACTGGATCTGGGAAGAATGGCTCCAAGATTGCTCGTCGTTCTTCCAGTGGTGCTGCTTGGTTTGGCCTTCCAGGCCATTCTCCGGCCACCACATACAAAACGTTGCGGCTCGGTAGGTGGACCTCCGGTGACATCTCCCAGGATCAAGCTCAGGGATGGGAGGTACCTCGCATACCGGGAAGACGGTGTGCAGAGAGACAAGGCCAAGTACAAGATCATCACAGTGCATGCATTTGATAGCACCAAGGACTTCCCCTCGCCTGTTTCCAAGGTACACGCAGAGAGCACAATTATAATCAGATTAAAATTTATACAAGTGAGACACGTTGGTTTATCTCTCAATATTTCCCCTAAAGATTGATTTCTGTTTTCGCCATTATCAGGAGCTCGTGGAAGAACTGGAAATTTACCTACTTGCATTTGATAGAGCAGGGTACGGGGAAAGTGACCCAAACCCCGGTCGGAGTGTCAAAAGTGAAGCCTTGGATGTAGAGGAGCTCGCCGACCAGCTGGAGCTTGGACAGAAGTTCCATGTCTTGGGTGTCTCCATGGGAGGATACACAGTTTGGGGTTGCCTCCAGTATATACCTCACAGGCAAAGAAAGAAACTCCAACCATATGTATCTTCATGAAATATGAAACTCTTCAGAGTTGTAAAAGCTGCAATTTGCTATCGATGCAGGCTCGCAGGAGCCGCGCTAGTTGTACCAGTTATCAATTACTGGTGGCCTTCTTTCCCGCCAGAGGTGTCCAGGCAGGCTTTCAAGAAGCTCATTGTACCAGAGCAGAGGACCCTCTGGATCGCACACAATGCACCTTACTTTTTATACTTGTGGATGACCCAGAAATGGCTCCCTTCTTCTGCGGCAGCCATGCATCATCCTGAAATATTTAGCGACCATGATATGGAGGTGATTCAGAAAATGATGGCAATGCCGAGAACCATTGAGGTAAATCAAATCACAATTATGCCTCGGTTATAAATGTCACAAATACTTCAACCACGTGAAATTCTGCTTATGGAACACTTGAAATACAGATATACAAGTGCAACACTAGACTCCTTTCTGCGATGAACACTAAAATCCTGGGAGTTGCTGTTTCCTTGCTATGCCCACCGTAGAGAACAATAATAATATAATATAAATGTAAATTTTCAGGAAATATACACTAACAAAAGAATACATCAAACTTGGTATCAATCAGAGTTGTAAATCATAGACCACCCCTTGTTCAGATTTGTTGATGATGCTAATTTGGCCTTCCTTTTTTAGAATAAATCAAGGCAGCAAGGAATTTATGAATCAATCCATCGAGATTTACTTGTTGCTTTTGGGAATTGGGAGTTCGATCCAATGAATATTACAAATCCATTTCCTACAAATGAGGGTTCTGTACACATCTGGCAAGGATATGAAGATAGGTTGGTGCTGGTTGAGCTGCAGCGGTACCTTTCAAAGAAGCTTCCATGGATCCAGTATCATGAAGTCCAAGAAGGTGGACATATGTTCATGCTGGTGGGCGGATGGACCGATAAAATTATCAAGGCACTCTTGGTAGGAGAAGAGGCATCACCTATGTGACTAAAGATTCATCTTCGAGCTGCTGCTGGGCAGTGCAGATGCTACTAACTTTTACCCCCCAAGTTTTATCCCTTGGGACACCAAATTTGTCCAATTCAACAGATGATAGATCATACTTCACCTGCTCACTTCAAGCTATTGTTCTCCAGTACATTGAAATTACAATATGTGAAACCTTGTTGCTTGTTTTTTAGATAACATACTATGGATATTTTATGAATCACAAGTCATAAAAAATACTGAATATAATAAGAGTGCATGTAATGCTACCTCTTGCAGATAAAATTGATGGCAGAATTTTAAAAATCTGACAAAAGAATGGAACTCTGGAAATCTCGAGTTATGTTCTAGATAAAATCATGAAGAGCATGACAATTTTCCTTTTCTTAGAGAACATACCATATGAGAAAATCATGAAGGCACATCAGGATTTATTAATTGCATAGATGGATTCCAGTTTTCATTGCAACCAACGAACATGTGATTTCATATCACTGTAGGGAACAAAACATGCAGCACCGAGTGTTCTAACATCATGATTAACATTCATCAGAAACACAACCTTACAATGATATTCATGGCCTTCACGACAAGGAAAAAACAAGTCATCCTGAGCAACAAAATCTGAACTCCTCTTATTAGTTATTCCCCCCCATAAATAAACGTTCTGATAAGTATAACCAAACAAGATACTACAAAAATTCATCATTAAGATATAGTAAGTCACTTCTTTCTTTGTTCACCATGTTAGCCAAATATCAGAGTAAATTATTTCAATATTTGTCTGCCTAAAGTATCTGGATGCAAATACTTCATTTACTGCAAACATTTCATTTGCTAAAGGATAAAATCATGTTTCGAGTCATGTATTAAAAAAGCAGCCCGCTTGCTCGTAATGCTTATGCAACAATAAGCATGCATGTTATTCAGCTTTCAAGTCAATGAGAAATTCTAAACAAACAGGAGAATAAACAAAAATAATTTTAATAAACCAATGAATGCTTTTTTTTAAACAACACCTATAAAAAGTACTCCCTCTGTAAACTAATATAAGAGCGTTTAGATCACTAAAGTAGTGATCTGAACGCTCTTATATTAGTTTACAGAGGGGGTAGTTGCATGGTAAAAGATTACCAGTATTTGAAACCTCATGGAAATTTCTTCTGTCTAAAGCAGAGGCAAAGAAACACTGAAGTGCACATAGATGATGACACAAATTCTGAACATAAACTATTAAAGGGTTTCTGCCTGCAAAATTAAATTACTAACTCAATTCCCAACTTTTGGGATAAATTTGGCATTAGTGATTCACCCTGGAAAATTAGTCCATAGTATTTCCATGTGCACACCCAAAATTTTATTTCTGCCATGCACTAGGCTACAAGACTCATGTGCCATATGAAATACCGAACTCAATCAAGTAGCCTGCAATCGTACTACATACATATATCAAAAGCCAACATAATAAAGACATAATCCCAATAAAGAAGTTAACTGAATTTTGATAAATCAAATGACGGAAACCAAATTCACAATAGCATAAACAGCATTCATGTACTCAATACTTGTTTTCTTTAGGGAACACAAAATAGACATACACAGTGTTCCAAACAAATGATTTAATGAAGGCTTAGAGATGCAATTCAACAAGAGAGTAAATAAATCAAAGGGCCTGCCACATGCAGCGGCCTGCATGCTATGCGACCTGCTTGTTGAATGCTTGTTTGCTAGCCGAAGCTGGCATGAGGTCATATCATATGTATGATCTTCGATGGTGCAAACAAGACTTGGGAGACTTAATAAACAAGATAAAATCTGAGGGC
This sequence comes from Triticum aestivum, assembly GCF_018294505.1. Classification (NCBI taxonomy): domain Eukaryota; kingdom Viridiplantae; phylum Streptophyta; class Magnoliopsida; order Poales; family Poaceae; genus Triticum; species Triticum aestivum. The sequence goes on along the minus strand of NC_057806.1, from coordinate 287,267,565 downwards.
AGGAACTGTGTTTCTGCGGGTGTGGTAGCATTATGCTTCATCTTTACAGAGGTTAATCCACCTTGTACTGCAGCAGCGTGCGTGTGTTGTGGCCTAGTCCAAGGAATATATATAAACTCTCTTCTTCCATCAATGCATCGAGACACATAACTTTTGTGTTTCCTTGAGAAACAAAATATCAAGCAGGGAAGATTACGACAACCTGAGTGGATTAGAAACTTGAGTGAACTATGTGCAGTATGCACTACTAGTGAATTAGTGTGGCATGAGTGAAGATATATGAGGTACCAAATGTTCATATGAATGTTAAAGGCTCCATGATTCTGAATTCCGCCATGTCACTTGCATACACTGCCACGTTGTTTTTATTAGGTGAACCACTAAGCAGAGGAACATTGCAAAACTTTAAGGATAAAACTCAGAAAAGAACTTTAGATTTTTTTTCATACACAAAGTTAGTTGTTTGCTATCGTGTATCAAATATAAGCAATGTTAGAGTGTAGCGTATAGGCCTATGCGTTCTACTACCCTAGTTTGCCCATGAGGCACACTCGCAATGTACTACCTTCTCCTGTTTAACAACGGACCACGAACAAGTGGGCATTTTGCCCATAACTCTTCTCCCGTTTTGCTATCGTATATCAAATATAAGCAAATGTGAGTGTCATGTATAGTCCCATGAGTTCTACTGCCCTAGTTTGCCCATGATGCACACTCGCAAATGTACTACTCTTCTCCTGTTTAACAACGAACAAGTGGGCATTTTGCCCATAACTATTCTCTCGCAAATATATATATCTCCTCTAACAACGAGCAAGTGGGCATTTTTCCCATAACTCTTCTCCCGTTTGCTTTAATAAAAGATTTATTATTTGTTCAAGACAATGTAAACACAATTCAAAAATTATAATGTAGCCAAGATCAACTACAAACTGAGAATACTCCCTCCAGTTGGGTTTACAAGTCGGACACGGGTTTTTAGGTCTTCGATTTGACTAATAAAACATGTATAATATACCACACAAATTATATGGTCAGAAATTACATTTGACAACTAACTAATCTAAAGATATATTTTTTATAGAATATAATACATGTTTTCATAGTCAAATTGATGACCTAAAAACCCATGCCCGGCTTATAAACCCAACCGGTGGGAGTAGTTGGCCTAAGGGAAAGCATCTGTTCATATGGTATGTACTGGTTAATATCGACATATGCAACCATGACATAATTACTGCCCTTCCAAAATGACTATGCAGTAATTCATCAAACCATAACATATCGGACAAGGTGCCTAAACTTCACAAATGGAAAGGTACTGGACATTAAAATTCAAACATGCATAGGTTGGATAATATCTTTGTGTATCAAGCATGAATTTGGTCCCGTCAGAATAACCATAGGAAACTACCGCAGATCATTTTTTCAGAATTACTTCGGAAGAAACAGAACAGGAGGAAAATAAATCAGATGGTCCAGATATCAGAATTCACTGGATCAGCTTACTAACCAACATAGATGACCCCAGGCTTATGCACACGATTATCATCCTAATCTCGTGGAACGTTTCTAGGAGTAGAAGTTGGATGGAATTTGACCATTCGAAGAGTCGCCGAAAGACATACTGTAGGTGAATTAAACAGGTTTGCACTGCAAATCTAATCTCTCTTTTTTAGAGAACATGCAGTAGGCCTGCATGACATTATATTAGGATAGGAAACAACACTTACAACTTTGCCCCAAACCGAGCAACAAACTGCCGAATTTGGATTGAATCAAGCCACAGGAAGAAAGGGTAAAAGAAAGAGGGAAAAAAAACAGACCATACGGAAGCATGGCTAGCTAGGGAAGGCTAAATAATTTCTGCTAAACCACCACGAACAAGCAGCCTTTCTCATCTCGCTATAGCCAGCCTCACACCACCTAGCGCATTATAGTCTTTGACTGTCCTCACTAGCTGCTTAACAGGTTAGGCTTTTTCACTGGAAACCATATCAAAAAAAAATCCAAATTGTCCAGGCTATCAACAGGACAAAGGCGTTGAATCCCCTCATGTTTCTCAATCCACCAAGGACCGAATTCACACCCTAGCGTTGGAGTGCAGGCTAGTAGACCTCTCCAGGGCAGCAATTCCTCCAAAACCGGTCAAAAGGTGATCGGTGGTTTCACGGTGTAATGAGAAGAATGCAGTTGCCGTAGGTCGGCAGTCCCCTCCTGCCAAGCCGCTCCACAATCTAGCAGCAGTATAGAAAAGCTATGCAATGACTTTAGAGCACAAATAAATGAAACAAAAAATGCTAAGGTGGTTCGCTCAATTAAAGGGCCGTTGCACTGCAGTTCAATCTCATAAATAGAAGTGTTTTGGCTGATACCGGTTGAGAGTTGAGACAAAAATTCCCCTCCACCCACCATACTAATCATTGAGAAGAAGAGAATCCATTAAATGATCCAAAGAATGGGAACAGTGTTACATATCTGACAAGTCAATGTGTGTGTCAGATGACTATGGCAAAATTGACCGTGAATCTGTGGTACAAGGATTATTCGTTTTACAAAATTCTTGGTAGTATCTTACCAAGAGAAAGCCTATATGTTATTGTTGAAGCTCGGCCCAAAAGGTCCATAGCCATTCACTTTTGAGATAGTAGATACTGGGGAGGCATGGTCAAAAGATTTCCATTATGCCTTATCGAAAGAAAAGAAAAAACAATGGGGGTTGTTTCTCCATGACCATGAGCATATGACCAGGGGGAAATTGTGAGGAAGTTCACACAGCAAGAGAAGGACCTGTTTGTGTTATCTGTCTGGAAATCACATAGCTCCTTTATCCAGAGTGTCACCCCAAATTCCGTCTGTCATCTGCTGATTGAAAGCAAAATCAAAATATGCTGGAAGAAATTACCATCGTTAAAAAAACTACTGATAAAGAGAATATGCATATAGGGATAATTCTCACAGAGTTTTCCACCAAGCAAGGCCAAGACGAACCTTTCTTGAAGACCGTCCTATGCACCCAAAACAACATTCTCCAAGTACTGAATTGTGTCGTGCATGTGATCTTCACCAAATCCCTTAAACAAGGCATTATGTGTACAATGGTCTGGATGAATACCTTTCTGATGCATTTCACAGTACAGCCTTACAGCCTCCACCCAGTTACCTTCTTTACAGTTCCCGTCTATCAACAAAGTGTATGTGTATTTGTTTGGCACCAATCCTCTCTCCAGCATCTCATGAAAATATTGATAAGCCAATTCAGTTCTCCCTATCCGGCATAGTGCATTCATGAGCACATTATATGTTACTTCATTAGGTTCCACTCCTTCTTCCAGCATCTTCCGGAACCAGCCATATGCTGAATCAAGATCTCCCACCCTACAGTATGTGTGAATAAAAATGGTATAGGTCACAGCCGAGGGTGACAAACCACTTGCAACCATGCCACGAAAAATATTATTTGCTTTCCTTAGAAGCCCCCACTTACAATGTGCATGAATCAAGCAAGTGTATGTGACACAGTCAAGTTGTAACCCATCACTGACCATCTTCATCCACAACACATAGGCATCTTTCAGGCTACCAGCCTTGCACAGTCCATCAATAAGAATATTATATGTAACTGTATCGGAAGAAATTCCACTCGGCATCATCTCCTCCCTCAACTGAAAAGCATCGGAAATAGCACCTAGAGTCAGCTCTGCTGAAATCCTTGTGTTGTAAGCAAAGCAGTCTGGCTTTAAACCCTTACTCAGCATTTCATCAAAGAACACCCTTACCATAGCAATGTTCTTGACCTTACATGACCCATTCATAAGAATAGTATATGTACAAACATCGGGCAGGCAGCACTCTGCTCTCATCTCCTCCTTGAATCTCATAGCCCCCCCTAAATTACCTAATCTACAATAGCCATCTATAAGGATGTTATATGTCATAACTGTCGGTGCTAGCCCTGCACGTCTCAAATCACCAAGCAACCAAAGTGCCTGCTTCAAATTACATGCCTTACAATGTCCATTTATCAAGGAATTGTAAGTAATCAAATCTGGCTGCAACCCCATTGCCCTCATTTCCAGAAATTTCAACTCTGCCGCCTCCACGTTCCCTCTTTTAAATAACCCATGAATCAATGTATTGTATGTCACCACCGTTGGCACAATGCCATCATTCTGCATCTCCTGCTGCAAAGCATCAGCCTTTTCAACAAAACCCCTTGCTAACAACCCACTGATAAGTGGATTATATGTGAAGGCTGACGCTTGTTTGGACAACCGCATTCTGTCAACCAGTTGAGCCGCCTTGTCCAGCTCACCATTCCTGGCCAGCCCACTGATCACCACATTATAGGTGACATCATTCGGCAAGCAGCCAGCAACTTGGGCCTCCATATCCTTGAGCAGCATGACAGCCTGATCGATCCTCCCTGCCTTACAAAAAGAATCCAGCAATGTATTGTATGTGACAATGGATGGCTCAACCCCAAGCTGAAGCATATCTGAATACACAGCACGCATGTCGTCCCACCTGGCCGCGTCGCACAGCACAGAGAGCACGCAGTTGCACACCTTGACGTAAGGGGCGACACCTTGACGCGCCATCTCTTGGAAGGCGGAAAGGCATTGTGTCGAACAGCTGGTGGGCGCAGGGTCCTGAGCTTGGCATTCGGGCACAAACTTGGTGGACATGCGTAAGAGGAAGTTGAGGAGGTGGTGGGAGGAGGGGGACAGGGGATACGTGAGGAGGAGAGAGATGAGGGGAAGGAGAAGGCCAGCCTGGATAGCGCGGAGGGAGACGGGATAAGCGGAGCGGTTGCGCCTGGCCTCAGCGAGCGGGACAAGGACGGCGGCGAATGCGGAGGCGGAGCGGGGGAAACCGTGAGGGGTGCCCTCCGCCCACCGGAACAGCTGGCGAGCGAGGCCAGGGAGGCCGCGGAGCGCGCCGTGGACGTCTCCCGTGGCGAGAACCTGGCGGAGCGGATCCGGCGGAGGGGGATCGGAAGTGAGTAGTGAGGCGAATGGGTTGTCGTCGTGATACGGGGAAGGAATAAGCGCCGGCGATGAGGAGGAGGGGCGGAGGCTGCAGATAGCAGCTACGGCGGCAGGAGCTTGGGATTTACAGGGACGGGTGGGGAATAGCATGGATTAATGTTCGAATCCTCCCCGGCGGCGCCTCGCCATGAATGGCTGCGGCGGCGGCGGCGGCGGCGGAAAGGAGGAGTTCGATGCGGTCTGAAAGATGGCAGCGTGGCCCTCTCTTGTGCATACGAGTTTAGGAGGCTACGGCCGTAATAATTTGATTCATATGGGCTCTTCCGAAAATGAGATGGCATTAGGGAAATTCCCTTTTGAGTACGGGTGCTTTATGCACCGGCTAAAAAATCGAACTAAAATTTCATGTGGGCTGATGTCTGAACCTGCGAATTTCACACGAAAATACTCTCTTCGTCCTATAATATAAGACATTTTTTGACACTATATTTTCTGCATATGTTCTGGAGAAAAATGTGCACTGTGGCTATATTTGACCCTCTCATTTTTATTTTTATTTTACCAATCAAAAGCTCACATTACTTCAAAGCGAGGGGTTACAGTGAATTTGCAAGCGGTCGGAGAGGAGAGAGGGTATAGTTTGTCCATAGTAGATCTCTTTGTATTGTATGTGCCTTCTTTGACATATTGATGAGCAGTTTCATTAGCTTTTCTACATACAAACTATAGTTCACAGCTAGTAAACCCTATATTTTTAGCTTGTTTGGCACAACGATGAGCAGCTTCATTCGCTGTTTACATACAAACTATAGTTCACAACTAGCAAACTTTATGTTCGCATGTTTTTCTTTCGCAATATATAAATGTATATATTGAGGATTTGAATTTTGGTGTTTACGCTTCCTCGCGTAATATACTTACTAACAAAATTATTGAAAGGATGCTTAGACTTTGAAAGAATTATTAGGTAGGAGGAAATTTTTTTCAGCACAACTGGTTTGTTCAATGGGCGGTCTTTATAGGGATTTGTGCGTGGAAGACGGGGAGGTGCACTATCACCATCGGATTCATTAATATCCTTGAAGACCTTTAGCAAAATTCACATTAAAATTGATTTGAAAATGTCCTTACTCTTTTGCTAAGTGCACACATCACTTGACCTTTATGAAATAACCCACACAAGCTATCATTTCACTTAGAGTGTCTCCAAGGGCAAGTGCTAAAAAAGCTCCCCCATATGTCTGCGGACAGCACAGGGTTGAGCCTCGTAGCTCCTCACCTCCTATGGCATAGGCCATCTTGACAAGGAAAAACATACTAATTCATAGGACATAGAGTTCATTCAACAAATGACATACGACATAGAGGTCATACACACATAGGACATAGCAGGATAGAGGATAACAAATCTACTGGCGTTTCCCAAAGTGCAAGTGAATGTTGAGGGCAATGTGGGGGTTGTTGGAGTCCTCGTCTCCCTCCTCATACAGTCCTGCGAGAGCTCAAGCGGCGGTCTTGTTTGTTGGTGGGGAGGGCTAAGACCCTCCCGGAGTGCCTTCACGTTCTTCCGATGGCGCAACGGGCAGCAGATTCCTACATGGTCAAGACAAATGCAGAATGTCGTGGAGCACCTCTTCCTCGGAGGACGACTATGCGATCACTGCGGAGGAGGATGCGTCACATGAGCTGGATCAACTAGCGTTGGGGCGATGGGGACATCGCCCGGCTACTCGAGCCGCTTTGGGGTGGCGGGTGATGGGGCCAAGTGATGCGGAGCATCCTACGGTCATCCCCATGGACCTACCTTCGTCTCCCACGACACCACATGGACTAATCACTAGAGCTCGATCAAAGGGCTATCAAAACAAAGGTGAACTCGCTCCTCTCCGAACTAACACATTCCACATGTGAGACATGACTACTACCTCAAGCGGAGACCCTATGTGTGATCAGGTACTTGGAGGGAAGCCACGGAGCAACCGCACCCAATGGACAAGATGGCGAGGACACCGAGCGTGAAGACCAAGAGGAAGAGCTGCTAGGAAGCTTCAGCCACCGGACGATCGGACAACGCCGGACGTGCGACGCCTGGATACTCAGCCAGCCAGAAGGGCCAACCGATGGAAGCTACAGCGGCCGGACGACTGACAAGTAACGAACGTCCGACCATCTCCAGCGGCCGGACTTCCGATCATCTCCGGAAATTCGGTACCACCAGTCCAGAATAGAAACGACGGAAGTCCAAGATCCACCGGACGACCGGCATAACAGACGTCCGACCCCGACCAAAAATCCGACATCGCGCATCGAGAGCCAAAATGTCGGACGTCCGACCCCTACTGGACGACCGGGCCCCTGCAGGCCAATGGACGTCCGGTAACGTCCGGACGACCAACGCATGTCTGTGCACAATGTGTTGAGCCGAGGCCCATGTACCTATTCACCCCTAGACTATATATACTCCACCTCCTCCCTCTTTCTAGGGTTAGCATTGATTTAGCTCATTTTGCAGATAGAGCATTGTTCATCCACTTGTACCCCTACTCCATTGGAGACCAAGACCTCCTAGGAGAAGATCCCCCAAGGGAAGACCACCATTCAGTGCAGAGGGGTTCAGGCCCTCCCTCCCTTCCCTCACATCGCCCCTCTCGGGCGGCTCGAGGGTGACAACCCTAGCCATCGTCGCCTCCCCCTTTCTCTCCTCCCTCCTCGTCGCCGCCAGAGGCATCCGCTGGGCATGCCCGGGGCATCGCCAAGAAGGTGGCGACGAGGTCTCTACAACTCCGTTTCGCTAGTGGGGGGTGGCGGAATCTGGGGCAGCGGCCTCGTTCAGTGAGGCGCCACCGTCTCCTCGGCTGTTGGTGGCGCAGGTGTGGTCCGGTGGGCTTGGCTGCGCGGGCAGCAAGCTCTCCGGCGGACGAGATCCGCGGCGTTGGAGTTGGGGCTTTTGGCCTCTTGCGGCTCCAGATCTGGCCGCCCCTTCCCCCTTCTGCTGCCTTGCGTGCTCCACCCCTTCAGATCTGGACCGGGTCGACATGGTTCTCCAGTGCCTGGAGCTGGATGCGGTGTTGGTGGTGTGGAGCCTTGACCAGGAGAAATCCATGGCGGTGACGTCCATGGACGCCGCTCCCCTTCTTGGAGGCACCATTCAAGTCTTTTGCTCCACCCTCCCCTTCCCCTAGCCTCCCGGGTGAAAACTCAAACTTTGTTGGGCGGCGACGGTGCTCTTGGCGCCATTTGCTTCTTAAAGTCGTCGCCTTGGATGCTTTTTGGATTGTAGGCACTGCGGTGTGGTGGTTGTCGGGCGGCGGTGACAGCGTGTCCCCAGTGGCGGTGGTGGGAGCTTTGCAGGCCCGACGGTGTTTGGTTTTCTTCTGGTGCTCTCTGTGCAACTGGTGTCAGTTTGGTCCGGCGGCTTCTGGCCAGGAGGGGTTCGGGTTCCCCTCCTCCGGTGGCTACAGTAGTGTGAGTTGTGAGAGTCGGGGCGTCATTCCTCGCCCTTGGTCCTGCCTCCTCGTTGCTCCTTCCTCCCTGGACACCCTGTTGTTGTCTGACCGACATCTTTCTCATCTCCAGGGGATCGTCAGTGGGCAGCGGTGATGCGGTGTTTCTGGTGAAGTTTATTAGTCATGTAGGGTGTGCTCTGTTCCTACTCCTTCGTTGCCTTCTGGTTGCATCCTTCCATCCATGTTCTAGGGTGAGCAACCCCATATGTCGATGGTTCGGCGCCTTTCAAGCCAGCCGAGGTGGCAGGGGCCTCCTTCGACAGTGGGAATGGATGGTGATGTTGTTCCAGGGCCTTGGTTGTTTAGTGCCGACATATCCTATCCTCGACAGCGAGCGCTTCCCAGAGCCCCATTTCTTCTTCCCTGGTGATCCTTGTGTGGACGAGGGCCTCTGCGTGCTTCAGCTTGTGCTTATCATGTGCTATCTTACTAGCTATAGTGTGTGAGGTTTTGAGAGCTGCCTACCAGCACCCTTGTATCTTGTCGTGTTTCTGTTTTTTTGTTTGTTCGAGTTTTTAATGATGTGGTTGTAATCCTGGCCGGTTAATGGCTTTGTTAATTCAAAGTCGGGCTCTCCTTGAGCTTTCGTTCTAAAAAAAGAAGATCCCCCAAGTGGATTCAAGACCCCCTCTTGAGGGAAGATCCCCTAGTGTATTCAAGACCTCCTTCTAGGAGATGAACTGATTACCCTTGTATCCCCCTTTGTTGCATTTGAATCATGTATCTCTCTTTGTGTGATCGTTTCTCGTTGATTTGAGTGTTTCCTCTCGTTTCCCCTCGTGTTTTCCCTCGTGTGTTCATCATGTTCTTCGGGAATCCCCGTCCAAATCGTGAAAGGTCGGCCCCTAGGGTTCCACCCTACATCATCTTGGTATCATGAGCCAAGGTTGGTCATGTTTTTGGAGTCCCTACCACCACTTTCTAACCTTGTTTTGCTTGATTTTGTCTCAATTTCGAAAATAGCCACAATTTTTTTGTGATTTGTTGGTGTGATGAAGTTTTGTTGGATTTGACCCATGGATCTGATGTGTTGCAGGTAGATCTAGTTTTTCCACATCCTTCCAACCATTTCCATCCACAAAATTCGTCCAATTTTGTCCCAATTCTTCTTCCTCACCACAAACCCTAGAGTTCATCCCGCAGCCCGAAATCGCACAGGCTCCAGACGTCCGGCCACCTCCGATCGTCCGACCCCTAGACGTTCAACCCCCTTCCGTCCGATCACCTATGGTCGTCCGACGTTTCCTGACGAAACTGAAATTTTTGCTCCGAAAATTATCAGCCACCCACTACATCTTCCGCACCACCACTCGAACAAACCCGCTTTGCGTCTTTCGCAAATCACCACCGCTTTCCGCAACCACCATCGCTTACTGATACATCTTCGTCGTATCTACTTTTCCAAACACTTTTGCCCTTGTTTTGGACTCTAACTTGCATGATTTGAATGGAACTAACCTGGACTGACGCTGTTTTCAGCAGAATTGCCATGGTGTTATTTTTGTGCAGAAATAAAAGTTCTCGGAATGACCTTAAAATCAATGGAGATTATTTTTGGAATATATAAAAAATACTGGAAGAAGAATCCACGTCAAGGGACCCATACCCTATACACGAGGGTGGGGGCGCGCCTACCCCCCTGGGCGCGCACCCTGCCTCGTGGGCCCCCTGACGCTCCACCGACCTCAACTCCAACTCCATATATTCGTGTTCGGGGATAAAAAAATCAGGGAGAAGGATTCATCATGTTTTACGATATGGAGCCGCCGCCAAGCCCTAAACTCTCTCGGGAGGGCTGATCTGGAGTCCGTTCGCGGCTCCGGAGAGGGGAATCTGTCGCCATCGTCATCATCAACCTTCCTCCATCACCAATTTCATGATGCTCACCGCCGTGCGTGAGTAATTTCATCGTAGGCTTGCTGGACGGTGATGGGTTGGATGAGATTTATCATGTAATCGAGTTAGTTTTGTTAGGTTTTGATCCCTAGTATCCATTATGTTCTGAGATTGATGTTGCTATGACTTTGCTATGCTTAATGCTTGTCACTAGGGCCCGAGTGCCATGATTTCAGATCTGAACCTATTATGTTTTCATGAATATATGCGAGTTCTTGATCCTATCTTACAAGTCTATAGTCACCTACTATGTGTTATGATCCAGCAACCCCAAAGTGACAATAATCGGGACCAGTCCCGGTGATGACCGTAGTTTGAGGAGTTCATGTATTCACTATGTGTTAATGCTTTGGTCCGGTACTCTATTAAAAGGAGGCCTTAATATCCCTTAGTTTCCAATAGGACCCCGCTGCCACGGGAGGGTAGGACAAAAGATGGCATGCAAGTTCTTTTCCATAAGCACGTATGACTATATTCGGAATACATGCCTACATTACATTGATGAATTGGAGCTAGTTCTGTGTCACCCTATGTTATAACTGGTGCATGAATAATCGCATCCGACATAATTCTCCATCACCGATACATTGCCTACGAGCTTTTCATATATTGTTCTTCGCTTATTTACTTTTCCGCTGCTACTGTTACAATCACTATAAAACCAAAAATATTACTTTTGCTACTGTTACCACTACTATCATATTACCTTGCTACTAAATACTTTGCTGCAGATATTAAGTTTCCAGGTGTGGTTGAATTGACAACTCAACTGCTAATACTTCAGAATATTCTTTGGCTCCCCTTGTGTCGAATCAATAAATTTGGGTTGAATACTCTACCGTCGAAAACTGTTGCGATCCCTTATACTTGTGGGTTATCAAGACCATTTTCTGGCGCCGTTGCCGGGGAGCATAGCTCTATTCTTTAGTCACTTGGGATTTATATCTGCTGGTCACTATGAGGAACTTGAAAGACGAAAGAACTAAGATTTTTCCCTCAACTACGAGGGGAGGTAAGGAACTGCCTGAAGGAAATATGCCCTAGAGGCAATAATAAAGTTATTATTTATTTCCTTATATCATGATAAATGTTTATTATTCATGCTAGAATTGTATTAACCGGAAACATAATACACGTGTGAATACATAGACAAACAGAGTGTCACTAGTATGCCTCTACTAGACTAGCTTGTTAATCAAAGATGGTTATGTTTCCTAACCATGGACAAAGCGTTGTTATTTAATTAACGGGATCACATCATTAGGTGAATGATCTGATTGACATGACCCATTCCATTAGCTTAGCACCCGATCGTTCAGTATGTTGCTATTGCTTTCTTCATGACTTATACATGTTCCTATGACTATGAGATTATGCAACTCCCGTTTGCCGAAGGAACACTTTGTGTGCTACCAAACGTCACAACGTAACTGGGTGATTATAAAGGTGCTCTACAGGTGTCTCCAAAGGTACATGTAGGGTTGGTGTATTTCGAGATTAGGATTTGTCACTCCGATTGTCGGAGAGGTATCTCTGGGCCCTCTCGGTAATGCACATCACATAAGCCTTGCAAGCATTGCAACTAATGAGTTAGTTGTGAGATGATGCATTACGGAACGAGTAAAGAGACTTGCCGGTAACGAGATTGAACTAGGTATTGAGATACCGACGATCGAATCTCAGGCAAGTAACATACCGATGACAAAGGGAACAACGTATGTTGTTATGCGGTCTGACCGATAAAAGATCTTCGTAGAATATGTAGGAGCCAATATGAGCATCCAGGTTCCGCTATTGGTTATTGACCGGAGACATGTCTCGGTCATGTCTACATTGTTCTCGAACCCGTAGGGTCCGCACGCTTAAGGTTTTGATGACAGTTATATTATGAGTTTATGCATTTTTATGTACCGAAGTTTGTTCGGAGTCCCGGATGTGATCACGGACATGACGAGGAGTCTCGAAATGGTTGAGACATAAAGATTGATATATTGGAAGCCTATATTTGGATATCTGAAGTGTTCCGGGTGAAATCGGGATTTTACCGGAGTACAGGGAGGTTACCGGAACCCCCCGGGAGGTATATGGGCCTTAGTGGGCCTTAGTTGAAGATAGGAGAGGTGGCCAGGGCTGGGCCGCGCACCCCTCCCCCCCTAGTCCGAATAGGACAAGGAGAGGGGGCCGGCGCCCCCCTTCCTCCTCTCTCTCCTCTTTCCCCCCTCCCGAATCCTATTCCAACTAGGAAAGGGGGGGAATCCTACTCCCGGAGGGAGTAGGACTCCTCCTGGCGCGCCCTCTCCTGGCCGGCCGCACCCTCCCCTTTGATCCTTTATATACGGAGGCAGGGAGCACCCCTAGACACACAAGCTGATCCACATGATCATATTCTTAGCCGTGTGCGGTGCCACCTTTCACCATAGTCCTCGATAATATTGTAGCGGTGCTTAGGCGAAGCCCTGCGACGATAGAACATCAAGATCGTCACCACGCTGTCATGCTGACGGAACTCTTCCCCGACACTTTGCTAGATCGGAGTCCGGGGATCGTCATCGAGCTGAACATGTGCTAGAACTCGAAGGTGCCGTAGTTTCGGTGCTTGATCGGTCGGGCCGTGAAGACGTACGACTACATCAACCACGTTGTGCTAACGCTTCCGTTGTCGATCTACAATGGTACATAGATCACACTCTCCCCTCTCGTTGCTATGCATCACCATGATCTTGCGTGTGCATAGGAATTTTTTTGAAATTACTACGTTCCCCAACACTGCCATCTAGCTCTGCACTTGATTCACCTTCTGTTTTGAGTAAACTTGCGACACCTACACATGCTATTGATTCTGATATGTCGCATGTTATTGATGATGCCACTTCTACTATGCATGATACTTATGATGAAACTACTTCTATGCTTGATACTACTATGCCACTTGGTGAATTTCTTGATGAACAACTTGCTAGGGCTAGAGAGGATGAAATTATTGAAACTGATAATATTGATGAAAGTGATGATGAAGATTCTCCCCCTAGATATGAATTGCCTGTTGTGCCTAAGGGTTATGTTATGGATGAAGAAACTGCTAGAGACTTTCTTGCCTGCAATGATAGAAGTGATCTTAAGAAACTATTAGCTAAGCTGAAAGAAAAATCTCTAAATGCTAGAATGAAATATGATCCTGCTTATGCTACTTCACCTATCTTTATTACTGATAAGGATTATGATTTCTCTGTCGATCCTGAGATAATTACTTTGGTTGAATCTGATCCTTTTTATGGCTATGAATCTGAAATTGTTGTGGCACATCTTACTAAATTAAATGATATAGCTACCATGTTCACTAATGATGAGAAAACTCGCTACTATTATATCCTTAAATTATTTCCGTTCTCATTAAAGGGTGATGCTAAGATATGGTTTAATTCTCTTGATCCTGGTTGTGTGCGTAGTCCCCGGGGTATGATTTACTACTTCTCTGCTAAATATTTCCTCCCTCGTAAGAAACAAGCTGCTTTAAGGGAAATATATAATTTTGTGCAAATTAAAGAAGAGAGTCTCCCACAAACTTGGGGGAGGCTTCTCCAATTACTTAATGCTTTGCCTGATCATCCTCTCAAGAAAAACGAAATACTTGATATCTTTTATAATGGACTAACCGATGCTTCCAGAGACCAGCTGGATAGTTGTGCTGGTTGTGTTTTCAGGGAAAGAACAGTTGATCAAGCTGAAATTCTATTGAATAATATGTTGACTAATGAAAATAATTGGACACTTCCTGAACCAACTCCTAAGCCAACTCCGAAGAAAAGGGGTATTCTATTTCTCAGTCCTGAAGATATGCAAGAGGCAAAGAAATCTATGAAAGAAAAAGGTATAAAAGCTAAAGATGTTAAGAATTTACCTCCTATTGAAGAACTACATGGTCTTAATTCATCACCTATTGAAGAAACACACGGTCTTGATAACCCGACACAGGTAGTAAAGGTAAACTCTCTCTATAGATATGATAAAGCTGAAATCCCTCCTGCTAAGTTTGCTAGCCAATGTTTGGATGAATTTGATAACTTTATGGTTAAGCAAGAAGATTTTAATGCTTATTTTGGTAGACAACTGAAATGCAATGCTTATATGATTGAACACTCGGGTGATTATATGTCTAGAGTTAAAGGTGAACTTAAACTCATTAGTAAATATGCTTCTATGATGACCACTCAAGTAGAACAAGTGCTTAAAGCTCAGAATGATTTTCTCAATGAATTAAATAGTAAGAAGAATGATAATGTTGTTAGAGTTGCAACTAGAGGAGGTAAGGTGACTCAGGAACCTTTGTATCCTGAAGGCCACCCTAAGAGAATTGAGCAAGATTCTCAAAGAACTAATATTGATGCACCTAGTCCTTCTAAAAGGAAGAAAAATAAAAATGATAGGACTTTGCATGCTTCTAGTGAACCTGTTGTTGACACACCTGAGAATTCCAATGATATTTCTATTGCTGATGCTGAAACACAATCTGGTAATGAACATGAACCTAGTGATAATGTTAATGATGATGTTCATGTTGATGCTCAACCTAGCAATAATAATGATGTAGAAATTGAACCTGTTGTTGATCTTGATAACCCACAATCAAAGAATCAACGTTATGATAAGAGAGACTTTGTTGCTAGGAAGCATGGTAAAGAAAGAGAACCATGGGTTCAGAAACCCATGCCTTTTCCTCCTAAACCATCCAAGAAAAAGGATGATGAGGATTTTGAGTGCTTTGCTGAAATGATTAGATCTATCTTTTGCGTATGCGTTTGACCGATATGCTTAAAATGAATCGTTATGCTAAGTATATGAAGGATATTGTTATGAATAAGAGAAAGATACCGGAAGCTGAAATTTCCACCATGCTTGCTAATTGTACTTTTAAGGGTGGAATACCAAAGAAACTTGGAGATCCAGGAGTACCAACTATACCATGCTCCATTAAAAGAAACTATGTTAAAACTGCTTTATGTGATCTTGGAGCCGGTGTTAGTGTTATGCCTCTCTCTTTATACCGTAGACTTGATTTGAATAAGTTGACACCTACTGAAATATCTTTGCAAATGGTTGACAAATCAACTGCTATACCTGTCGGTATTTGTGAGGATGTGCCTGTTGTGGTTGCAAACATTACTATTTTAATGGACTTTGTTATTCTTAATATTCCCGAGGACAATAGTATGTCTATTATTCTTGGAAGACCCTTTTTGAATACTGCAGGGGCTGTTATTGATTGCACCAAAGGCAATGTCACTTTTCATGTTAATGGTAATGAGCATATGGTACACTTTCCGAGGAAACAACCTCAAGTCCATAGTATCAATTCTATTGGAAAAATTCCATCGATTACTATTGGAGTTTTGAATTCCCTCTTCCTGCTGTCAAGAAGAAATATGATATTCTTATTGTTGGGGACATGCATATCCCCGTTGATGTAACATAGTGTTATTCGAAATTTCTCTGGTTCCATGTTATTCGAAACGAGTTTGTTAACAAGACCTGATTAACCTTGTTAGTGGATTCCTTTTGATGAGCATGAGATGGATGAATTTAGAAAACTCAACTCTTTGTACCCTCTTTTTCCTTTCTATTATTTATATTAAATAAAGCAAAAATAGTAATTTTTGTCAGTTTTCTGAATTATCTGTGTAATAAAAAAATACCTCGAAAATAAAAGTTCTCCAAATGCCCTGAAATTTAATATGATTTTTCTGGAATATTTGAGAATATCTGGCACTGAGAACACACCAGGGTGAGCCATCACCTGGCCACGAGGGTCCAGGGCACGCCCTACCCCCTGGGCGCGCCCCCTGCCTCGTGGGCCCCTGGCGCCCCCTCCACTTATTCCAGCCACCACACACTCCTTCTTCTTCCCAAAAAATCACCAACCAGCTCAAGCACGAGTTCTAGCTCATCTTGTTGCCATTTTTGATCTCCTAGCTCAAAGCTCCATTCACAAAACTGCTTTGGGGGATTGTTCTTTGGTATGTGACTCCTCCAATGGTCCAATTAGTTTTTGTTCTAGTGCTTTATTAATTGCAAATTTTTGCTGCTTAGCTGACCCTGTTCTTGAGCTTGCATGTCAAATTTATGTGGTCAAAAGTAGTCTTAATGCATGATATAGTCTCTAGGCACTTTGTGGGAGTAGTTGCTATCAATTTTGTTGAGTTTGGTTCACTTTTATTTTGAAGTTACTAAAAATTTCAGAAATTTTTAGAAAAAGATGAAGAGATTTTTTAGGGGCTCATCGAGCCGAAGCTCGAAGGATAAACAAAGTGAAGAGAACAAGAAGCCCAAGTGTAATCTCCCTCGTGCTGCGGAGGTTCGGCCATGTGAATGGCCTTGTGATGATCTCTTGAGAGAAGGCGGGATTCATGAAGATTTTTATTATTTGGCTGAGAATGCAGGCCTCACCGCCTTCCTCCACGACCAACACGAACAGTATCTCTTACTCGCCAATATCTTTGTGCAAAACTTTCATTTCCATGCTAGAAGCTCACCACCTTCGGTGGAATTTTATTTATATGATGAACATAAGGAGATGTCACTTCATGATTTTTGTCGGGTTTGTTTGATACCTTTTGAGGGCAGCATAGAGGAACCACATCGTGATGATGTGGAGGGATTTATTGATATGATTGCTGTAGGGGAAACGAGGAAAGTTTCTGATGCAAGAATCACTAGCATACATTTTCCTGTTCTACGTTACTTTTCAATATTTGCTAGTAGATGCTTAATTGGTCACGGGAACTGTGGGAACCTTAGTGCTCCTGATATTGTTATTTTGCGATGTGCCTTGTTTCGAGATACTACCTTCAGTTTAGGCGCTATTGTTGCTAAACGGTTAAATCTGAACCGTAGTAAGGGCCCCATCTTAGGAGGCATCTTTGCCTCACGCCTTGCTGCACACTTTAACATACCTATTAGGCATTATGAGAAAGAGGAAAAGTTGTTGCCTAATATTTTTCTAGATTATAAGAGCATGATAGCGCATGATTATATTGTTAAGAATTAGAAAAAGATGCTTAACTATAGACTGATTTTTGGTAAGAATAACTTTGAGACTATTACCTTGCCTGCTCCCTCTTTGTTTAACATATTTTCAGGCAAGTACCTTGTTTTGCCGGAGGACGTTTATGCATACTGGAGCGTGACACCAGCTCCAGAGTCTGAGCCGGAACCACCCCTGGACCCTTATCGACAGTCAGTTTATCAGTGGAATCCGGAGGAGATTGCCAACCAGTGGCACCCAGAGGACACTCCCCCTTACACCGGAGAGGGCTACTTTGATCCATGGGCATAGACCAACTTAGGCCAAAAGCCTAAGCTTGGGGGAGTACGTATCTCTCACCGACATTACATTCATGTTCACACACTCATGCCAGTTGTCGGTGCTCATACTCTTTCATTGTATCATGCATGCTAGTTTATTTTCATTTTCTCATTTTATTCTTGTGTGTTTAATAAACCTTAAGAAAAAACAAAAAAAAATAGTTGTATCTTTTAGTTAGTTTACTTTCCATGCCTGTAGTAGTAGTAATTAAAAAGAAAACCCAAAAAGATTTCTCGTTCTTCTTTTGCTTGCTGGGAGCTTTCCCGTGTAAGTAGTTTTGTTTCTTTTCTTTGGGGGTCGAGAGGAGAAGACCATAATGAAAATGTTGAATGGATCTCATATGCATTATTGTTGATCTAATAAAGAGCCCATATTACCTTGTCTTCTCTTTTGAATTGAATGCTTACAGATTCCAGCTTAGTCCAATGCACGTGCACTATTATTATTATCCACACTATTCGGTCATGCAAGTGAAAGGCAATAATGATGATTATATAATGAACTTATTGAGATGAGAAAAGCTGGTATGAACTCGACCTCTCTTGTTTTTGTAAATATGATTAGTCCATTGTTCCTGATTCAGCCTATTATGAGAGAAACATGTTTGCAATGACAATTAGAGATTATAGTTTCTTATGCCATGCTTAATTAGCTAGGAGCTTATAATGGTTTACCTTGCGTGCCAACATGCTATTAAAATGGTTGTGATGTGGTATGATAGGGTGGTATCCTCTTTTGAACGATTCGAGTGGCTTGACTTGGCACATGTTCACCCATGTAGTTGAAACAAAATCAACATAGCCTCTATGATATTTATGTTCATGGTGAATTGTATCCTACTCATGCTTGCATTCGGTGTTGATTAATTTTAATGCATGGTCATGACTATTGTCGCTCTCTAGCTGGTCGCTTCCTAGTCT
Source organism: Triticum aestivum (assembly GCF_018294505.1). Classification (NCBI taxonomy): domain Eukaryota; kingdom Viridiplantae; phylum Streptophyta; class Magnoliopsida; order Poales; family Poaceae; genus Triticum; species Triticum aestivum. The sequence goes on along the minus strand of NC_057806.1, from coordinate 287,248,892 downwards.
TTTTCTAGCCTTCACTTATACTAAGCGGGAATACTGCTTGTGCATCCAACTCCATAAACCCCAAAGTTCTTCCATATGAGTCCACCATACCTACCTATATACGGTATCTACCTGCCGTTCCAACTAAATTTGTATGTGCCAAACTCTAAACCTTCAAATAAACATTCTGTTTTGTATGCTTGAATAGCTCATGTATCAACTAGGGTTGTTTGTATCCTCCATGCTAGGCTGGTTATTCTCAAGAGGAGTGGACTCCGCTCCTCACTCACGAGAAAATGGCTGGTCACCGGGATGCCCAGTCCCATGCGTTGAGCAAATCAAATCAAAATAATTGCAAACAAAACTCCCCCAGGATTGTTGTTAGTTGGAGGCACCCGTTGTTTCGGGCAAGCCATGGGTTGATGCTTGTTGGTGGTGGGGGAGTATAAACTTTACCATTCTGCTTGGGAACCGCCTATAATGTGTCTAGCATGGAAGATATCGAGATCTCTCGATTGTTATGTTGATAATGAAAGTATACCACTCAAAATATTATTCATATCTATTTCAAAACCGAGCTCTGTCACCTCTACAAATCCCTGCTTCCCTCTGCGAATGGCCTATCCATTTACTTTTATGTTGAGTCATCATCCTCTTATTAAAAAGCACCAGTTGGAGAGCACCGCTGTCATTTGCATCCATTACTATTAGTTTACATTGAGTATGACTGTGACTGGATCTCTTTTACCATGAATTACAATGTCTAGTCAGTCCTTGATCTTTAAAGGTGCTCTGCATTTATGTTTTGCGGTCTTAGAAAGGGCTAGCGAGATACCATCTTGTTATATCATATCATGATTGTTTTGAGAAAGTGTTGTCATCCAAGATTTGTTATTATTGCTCGCTAGCTGATTATGCCATTGATATGAGTAAACATGAGACCTAAATGTTATTGTGAATATGGTTAGTTCATAATCTTTGCTGAAAACTTGAATGCTGGCTTTACATATTTACAACAAGAGCAAACAGAGTTTGTAAAAGTTTTTCTTTATCACTTTCAGTTTATCAACTGAATTGCTTGAGGACAAGCAGAGGTTTAAGCTTGGGGAGTTGATACGTCTCCGTCGTATCTACTTTTCCAAACACTTTTGCCCTTGTTTTGGACTCTAACTTGCATGATTTGAATGGAACTAACCCAGACTGGCGTTGTTTTCAGCAGAATTGCCATGGTGTTATTTTTGTGCAGAAATAAAAGTTCTCAGAATGACTTGAAAATCAATGGAGATTATTTTTGGAATATATAAAAAATACTGGAAGAAGAATCCACGTCAGGGGCCCACACCGTGTCCACGAGGGTGGGGGGCGCCTACCCCCTGGGCGTGCCCCCCTGGCTCGTGGGCCCCCTGACGCTCCACCAACCTCAACTCCAACTCCATATATTCGTGTTCGGGGAGAAAAAAATCAGGGAGAAGGATTCATTGCGTTTTATGATACAGAGCCGCCGCCAAGCCCTAAACTCTCTCGGGAGGGCTGATCTGGAGTCCGTTCGCGGCTCCGGAGAGGGGAATCTGTCGCCATCGTCATCATCAACATTCCTCCATCACCAATTTCATGATGCTCACCGCCATGTCTGAGTAATTCCATCGTAGGCTTGCTGGACGGTGATGGGTTGGATGATATTTATCATGTAATTGAGTTAGTTTTGTTAGGGTTTGATCCCTAGTATCCATTATGTTGTGAGATTGATGTTGCTATGACTTTGCTATGCTTAATGCTTGTCACTAGGGCCCGAGTGCCATGATTTCAGATCTGAACCTATTATGTTTTCATGAATATATGCGAGTTCTTGATCCTATCTTACAAGTCTATAGTCACCTACTGTGTGTTATGATCCAGCAACCCCAAAGTGACAATAATCGGGACCAGTCCCGGTGATGACCGTAGTTTGAGGAGTTCATGTATTCACTATGTGTTAATGCTTTGGTCCGGTACTCTATTAAAAGGAGGCCTTAATATCCCTTAGTTTCCAATAGGACCCCGCTGCCACGGGAGGGTAGGACAAAAGATGTCATGCAAGTTCTTTTCCATAAGCACGTTTGACTATATTCGAAATACATGCCTGCATTACATTGATGAATTGGAGCTAGTTCTGTGTCACCCTATGTTGTAAATGTTGCATGAATAATCGCATCCGACATAATTCTCCATCACCGATCCATTGCCTACGAGCTTTTCATATATTGTTCTTCGCTTATTTACTTTTCCGTTGCTACTGTTACAATCACTATAAAACCAAAAATATTACTTTTGCTATTGCTACCACTACTATCATATTACTTTGCTACTAAATACTTTGCTGCAGATATTAAGTTTCCATGTGTGGTTGAATTGACAACTGAGATGCTAATACTTGAGAATATTCTTTGGCTCGCCTTGTGTCGAATCAATAAATTTGGGTTGAATACTCTACCCTCGAAAACTGTTGCGATCCCCTATACTTGTGGGGTTATCACTTACCCGCTACCATCTTCGATTATTTTGACATGTTTGTTTTGAGAATTTGAGTTGTGGTTTTCCGTTTCCTAGGTTGTTTCGGCTAACTAGGAATGGTTTGACACTGACATCATCGCCGCTCATCTTTGCCGCGGATTCAACATCGGCAACGACCACTACTCCATTTTTTCACAATCAACTGTAAGCAAGGACGGTAACCTCGACGACACCTTTGTGTACTCCCTTGCCATTGCATTTATGACCCCATAGCCCATTTTGCATCACTTTCATATCGAGACTAGCTATTTAGTATTGTCGGCAATGTTACTTGTGAACATTAGTGATCATAGTTCCCATTGCATACATACCATATCATCTTGGTACAAGCATCTTGATATCATCTCTTGTGTGACAAGGTTGTCACCGCATATATACAATAGCTATCTTGGTTCGTGAAGTTTTGCATAAGAGGCCAAAGAAAGAGATCCAAAGAGAAAGATCTAACAAGCTTTTAAGCAAAAGAGAAAGATAAGCAAAGATATTTTAAGCAAGAACCATAGCATCATACTACATTAAGATTGTCATACTCGATCATCTTGGATCATATCACCAGAACACCATACATATATAGCATACTTGGGATAGAAGTCCTTGCATTTTTGCTTTGTAGGTTGTGCACAAGTCTCGTATCCGCCTATTGTGCAAACATGTTAGCGTCTCTCTAGCATTGTGCAACAAGAGCATTTTTCGTGGATTCCACATTTTGAGCTCACTCCTTGGTTGCATGACCCCATTTATCTATCCGTGTGTGTGTGTGTGTTTCTGTGTGTCACTTCTTGCTATTGGTATACTTGTTGCATTTGCAAATTTGCGAATATTTTCCAACATTACTTGACTCTCACTAACAATTGCACAATTTTTGCCATCATCCCCACCAAGCTACACCAAAAGCTTTATTTGTGTAGGTGTGAGAAATCAACAAGATCCGATACCAATTGTGTTATTTCCTTGCTACACTATTGAGTGATCATTGATCCATTTTCAACATTGGGTAAGGTACATTTGGTCTAGTTCTTTCCTTTCTTCCACTTACATATTTGATTGGGATGATGGTTAGGCCAACTACTTCTACCAACCCACTCTTCAACGAACAAGAAGAGGACCCGAACAACTACGTCACCAAGAACCACCTCTTCAGCGTGCAAAGAGCTTTGCATCAAGAGAATGAAGCGTTGAATGATCGCATCGACCTACTCGCCACCGACTTGTGACAATCTGAGCAATGTACAAGAGACTACCTCGACCACAAGCTTTCCAACCAAATTGAGGAGATTCGTGCCTTGTTGGTCAACCGTTCTACTACCTCCTCGACATCAACAAGTCGGCACCATTCAAGCCGACATTCCTCATACACATCTGCGGAAGCAAGTCCTCCACGAGCTCGTCCACAACATCACCAAGACCATGGAGATCATAAAGCTCCACAAAACCAATTCCATGGCAACAATTTACAAGCCTGCCTCCGTGAACGTGAATGACTACGGTGACAAGCTAATGAACATCCGATCCAAGAGCAAGCTACAATACGCCAAGATCAACAAGAACATCAAGATGGTGATGCCCTTCGACAAGAGCAAAACCGTCATGAAGAACAAACCCTTGAATCCCAACGTGCTCTACATGAATCAACGCAAGCCATCAATGAGTGCAACCGCCAAGTACGTCTTCAAGCAGAGGCCCTCCGACGAGAGCGACAAGAAGAAGCCGCACGCCTTGGGGAGCGCCAAAAATGAGGAACTGTGCAATAATTCCACCACATCAATAACAAAACAATCAAGAGGAGCACGAGGAGCAAGCGGCTTAAGACCCTCCACCACGGCAAGAGTGTCACCCCCCCTCGACAACAACACAATGAAGAGCAACGCTATGGAAAGCTCAAGTTCAACATGCCTAAGTTCTCTAACGGCACCAACCCCGAAGACTACCTTTCATGGGCATTGAAGGTTGACAAGATCTTTTGCTTGCACAACTATGAAGAAGAGAAGAAGGTTGCTATGGCATCACTTGAGTTCCAAGACTATGTCCTCATTTGGTGGGAGCAAGTCATTGAGCATCGAGAAGCAAGAGGTGACCCACCAATCACAACATGGGCTCAAATGAAGGATGTCATGAGAGCACACTTTGTACCCACATACTATAACCGCGACCTCTTGAAGAAATTGTAACTCCTCAAGCAAGGCACCAAGTCCGTTGAAGATTATTACAAGGAAGTGGAGATAGCCATGATTCAAGCCAATGTCACGGAAGATGAGGAGCAAACCATGGCACAATTCTTGAATGGACTCAACCATCTGCTACTTCTTGAACTTGCGCTGGTTTTTCCCTTTAAGAGGAAAGGGTGATGATGCAGCACAGTAGAGATAAGTATTTCCCTCAGGTAAGAACCAAGGTATCAATCAAGTAGGAGAAGAACGCGCAAATCACCAATACCTGCACAAACAGTCAAACATTTGCACCCAACGCGATAAAGGGGTTGTCAATCCCTTCACGGTCACTTGGAGCAATCCCTTCATGATCCACCCTTGCCGCCGCCTTGTGGCTCTTTTGACTTGCACTCCAAGTCTCCTGAGCGTCTTTGGTCCAAGAAAAAATCATCGTGAAAGTTTTATTCCATTTGGACTCTGTTTGATATTCCTTTCCTGCGAAGCTAAAAAACAAGGAAAAAACAGAAACTAGCACTCGGCTCTAGGTTAATAGGTTAGTCCGAAAAATAATATAAAATATCATATTAATGCATATAAAACATCCAAAACAGATAATATAATAGCATGGAACACTAAAAAATTATAGATACGTTGGAGACGTATCAAGCATCCCAAGCTTAATTCCTGCTTGTCCTCGAGTGGGTAAATGATAAAAACAGAATTTTTGTCGTGGAATGCTACCAAACATATTTATCCATGTAAATTTTCTTTATTGTGGCATGAATGTTCAGATCCATAAGATTCAAAACAAAATTTTAATATTTACATAAAAACGATAATACTTCAAGCATGCTAATAAGGAATCATGTCTTCTCAAAATAACATGGCTAAGAAAGTTATCCCTACAAAATCATATAGTCTGGATGCTCCATATTCATCACACAGAATACTCAAATCATGCACAACCCTGATGACAAGCCAAGCAATAGTTTCATACTTTTGGTGTTCTCAAACCTTTTCAACTTTGACGCAATACATGAGCGTGAGCCATGGACATAACACTATAGGTGGAATAGAATATGGTGGTTGTGGAGAAGACAAAAAGAAGGAGATAGTCTCACATCAACTAGGTGTATCAACGGGCTATGGAGATGCCCATCAATAGATATCAATGTGAGTGAGTAGGAATTTCCATGCCATGGATGCACTAGAGTTATAAGTTTATGAAAGCTCAAAAAGAAACTAAGTGGGTGTGCATCCAACTTGCTTGCTCACGATGGCCTAGGGCAATTTGAAGAAGCCCATCATTGGAATATACAAGCCAAGTTATATAATGAAAAATTCCCACTAGTATATGAAAGTGACAACGTAGGAGACTCTCTATAATGAAGATCATGGTGCTAATTTGAAGCACAAGTGTGGAAAAGGATAGTAACATTGCCCCTTCTCTCTTTTCTCTAATTTTTTGGTGGCTTCTTTGGCCTATCTTTTTTGTGGGCTTCTTTGGCCTCTTTTATTTTTTTCATCACATGTGACAATGCTCTAATAATGATGATCATCACACTTTTATTTACTTACAACTCAAGAATTACAACTCGATACTTAGAACAAAATATGACTCTATATGAATGCCTCCGGCGGTGTACCGGGATGTGCAATGACTCAAGAGCGACATGTATAAAAAATGATGAATGGTGGCTTTGCAACAAATACGATGTCAACTACATGATCATGCAAAGCAATATGACAATGATGGAGTGTGTCATAATAAACGGAACAGTGGAAGTTGCATGGCAATATATCTCGGATTGGCTATGGAAATGCCATAATAGGTAGGTATGGTGACTATTTTGAGGAAGGTATATGGTGGGTGTAAGGTACCGGCAAAAGTTGTGCGGTACTAGAGAGGCTAGCAATGTTGGAAGGGTGAGAGTGTGTATAATCCATGGACTCGACATTAGTCATAAAGAACTCACATACTTATTGCAAAAATCTATTAGTCATCGAAAAAAAGTACTATGTGCATGCTCCTAGGGGGATATATTGGTAGGAAAATACCATCGCTCGTCCCTGACCGCCACTCATAAGGAAGACAATCAATAAATACATGATGCTCCAACTTCGTTACATAACGGTTCATCATACGTGCATGCTACGGGAATCACAAACTTTAACACAAGTATTTCTACAATCCACAATTACTCACTAGCATGACTCTAATATCACCATCCTCATATCTCAAAACAATCATAAGGAATCAAACTTCTTCTAGTATTCAATGCACTTTATATGAAAGTTTTTATTATATCCCTCTTGGATGCCTATCATATTAGGACTAAATTCATAACCAAACCAAACTACAATGCTGTGTAAAGAGACTCTCAAAATAATATAAGTGAAGCATGAGAGTTCAACAATTTCTATAAAATAAAGACACCACCGTGCTCTAAAAAGATATAAGTGAAGCACTAGAGCAAAATTGCCTAGCTCAAAAGATATAAGTGAAGCACATAGAGTATTCTAATAAATCACGATTCACGCGTGTCCCTCTCAGAAGGTGTGTACAACAAGGATGATTGTGGAAAACTAAAAGGCAAATACTCATATCATACAAGACGCTCCAAACAAAACACATATCATGTGGTGAATAAAAATATAGCCTCAAGTAAAGTTACCGATAGACGTAGACAAAAGAGGGGATGCCTTCCGGGGCATCCCCAAGCTTAGGCTCTTGGTTGTCCTTGAATATTACCTTGGGATACCTTGGGCATCCCCAAGCTTAGGCTCTTGCCACTCCTTATTCCATAGTCCATCAAATCTTTACCCAAAACTTGAAAACTTCACAATACAAAACTCAACAGAAAATCTCATGAGATCTGTTAGTATAAGAAAATAAATCACCACTTATGGTACTGTTGTGAACTCATTATTTACTTATATTGGTGTAATATCTAATGTATTCCAACTTTTCCATGGTTCATGCCCCCTGATACTACCCATAGATTCATCAAAATAAGCAAACAACACAAAGAAAACAGAATCTGTCAAAAATAGAATAATCAGTAGCAATCTATAACTGTCAAATACTTATGTAACTCCAAAAATTCTAAAAACTTAGGACTACCTGTCAATTTGTATATTAATCTTCTGCAAAAAGAATCAATATTTTATTGCGCTTCTATTAAAATTGAGAATTATTTTCCTGGGTGCAAAAGTTTTTGCTTTTCAGCAAGATCAAATCAACTATCACCGTAAGCCATCCCAAAGGTCTTACTTAGCACAAACACTAATTAAAACAAAAAACACATCTAACCAGAGGCTAGATGAATTATTTATTGAAAAACATGACCAAAAAAGGAAGAACAAAAATAAAATTGGGTTGCCTCCCAACAAGCGCTATTGTTTAACGCCCTTAGCTAGGCACAAAAACATAGATCTAGGTATTGTCATAATAATAATAAGGCATATCATGCATGCTCATCTCGTACTCCCTTCGTTCAGCAGCAAGTTTTCTTTGTGGTAAGCAAAAATAATCAAAAGGGCTAAATTTAATAGGATAAGGATCCCTAAGATCAAGTTCGGGAGGAATCGGTTCCACCTTCGGCCCATCGTATTGTATGATCAACTCATCATTGTAAGCATTCTTTTGGCAAAAAGTCATGAGCTTGTTTTCTAGAGAAAAACCTAATCCTGTGTTTTGTATAGCAAAATTATCATTAAGTTCAGAAATTCTATCAACTAAAACATTAATAGGGGCCCTTTTTCTTAAATTTTTGTTATAAGCAACATGATCGAGAGATCGTAATCGCATTATTTCTTCTTGATTAAAGAGAATCCCCTCTATGGGAGGACGACGACCACCTATTTTATAATGCGCAAAGATTTCACTAGCTTCTTTCATAATGAATCTAAGCTCATGAGCTAGAAATATGGTAGCGGCGCGTTTAACAGAAGAATGGTCAATATTAGAGAACTCTAGAAAAATCCTTTCTATGCAAGGGTGCATATGAACAAATTGTCTTTCAAGTTCAATTAAAAGCAAAATTATTGCATCCGCGAGACTATAAGTTTTATGGAGAATAGATCCACCTAACGTGGGCAGCGCACTAGCACAAGTAAAGAAATCTTGAATAACTCCTTCTCCAATAATATTGCCGCTACCTATGCGAAGTTTTTTTAGTGTGCAAGATAGTATATTCTTCATGAAGACCAAAATTAGCAAAATTATCCAGGTTTCCCCCATCATTGCTACTATCCTTTTCAACAATAATCTCCCCAGATTCAGGCATGGTAACAACAAACTGGTCTAACAAACAGGTAAATGAAAAGCAAACGAAAAGACGAACGGAAGAAGGGCGAAGAAAAGGGCAAATCTTTTCGAAAATCGTTTTAGAAGTGGGGGAGAGGAAAATGAGAGGCAAATGGCGAATAATGTAATGCAAGATATGAGAGTTTATGATGGGTACTTGGTAGGCTTGATGTAGATCTTGACTTGGCGTAGATCTCCCCGGCAACGGCGCCAGAAATTCTTCTGGCTACTTCTAGAGCTTGCGTTGGTTTTTCCCTTGAAGAGGAAATGGTGATGCAGCACAGTAGAGATAAGTATTTCCCACAGGTAAGAACCAAGGTATCAATCCAGTAGGAGAAGAGCGCGCTGCTACCTCTTGAGCTTGCGTTGGTTTTCCCTTGAAGAGGAAAGGGTGATGCAGCATAGTAGCGTAAGTATTTCCCTCAGTTTTGAGAACCAAGGTATCAATCCCGTAGGAGATAGCACACACGTCACCTAGTACCTGCACAAACAAACAAGAACCTCACAACCAACGCGATAAAGGAGTTGTCAATCCCTTCACGGTCACTTACGAGAGTGAGATTTGATAGAGATAATAAGATAAATATTTTTGGTATTTTTGTTGTATAGATTGGAAAATAAAGATTGCAAAATAGAAATAGCAAATTGATAGGAAAATAATATGATGGAAGATAGACCCGGGGGCCATAGGTTTCACTAGTGGCTTCTCTAAAGATAGCAATTCCTACGGTGGGTGAACAAATTACTATCGAGCAATTGATAGAAAAGCGAATAGTTATGAGAATATCTAGGCATGATCATGTATATAGGCATCACGTCCGCAACAAGTAGACCGAAACGATTCTGCATCTACTACTATTACACCACACATCGACCGCTATCCAGCATGCATCTAGAGTATTAAGTTCATAAGAACAGAGTAACACATTAGGCAAGATGACATGATGTAGAGGGATAAACTTAAGAAATATGATATAAACCCCATCTTTTTATCCTCGATGGAAACAATACAATACGTGCCTTGCTGCCCCTGCTGTCACTGGGAAAGGACACCGCAAGATTGAACCCAAAGCTAAGCACTTCTCCCTTTGCAAGAACGATCAATCTAGTAGGCCAAACCAAACTAGTAATTCGAAGAGACTTGCAAAGATATTTAAATCATGCATAAAAGATTTCAGAGAAGAATCAAATATTGTTCATAGATAATCTTGATCGTAAACCGACAATTCATCGGATCTCGACAAACACACCGCAAAAAGAATTACATCGAATAGATCTCCAAGAGAATCGAGGAGAACTTTGTATTGAGATCCAAAGAGAGAGAAGAAGCCATCTAGCTAATAACTATGGACCCGAAGGTCTGTGGTAAACTACTCACACATCATTGGAGAGGCTATGGTGTTGATGTAGAAGCCCTCCGTGATCGATTCCCCCTCCGACGGAGCGCCGGAAAAGGCCCCAAGATGGGATCTCACGGGTACAGAAGGTTGCGGTAGTGTAAATAGGGTTTCGTGGTGCTCCTGGATGTTTTCGAGGTATATGGGTATATATGGGAGGAAGAAGTACGTCGGTGGAGCCGCGAGGGGCCCACGAGGGTGGGGGGCGCGCCCCCTGCCTCGTGGCCTCCTCGCTTCTTTCTTGATGGCCACTCCAGGTCTCCTGGATCACGTTTGCCAAAAATAACTCTCCCGAAGGTTTCATTCTGTTTGGATTCCGTTTGATATTCCTTTTCTGCGAAACACTGAAATAGGCAAAAAACAACAATTTGCACTGGGCCTTTGGTTAGTAGGTTAGTCCCAAAAATAATATAAAAAGGTAAATTAAAGCCCATTAAACATCCAAAACAGATAATATAATAGCATGGAACAATCAAAAATTATAGATACAAAAGTTTAATATTGACATAAAAATAATAATACTTCAAGCATACTAATAAAGCAATCATGTCTTCTCAAAATAACATGGCCAAAGAGAGTTATCCCTACAAAATCATATAGTCTGGCTATGCTCCATCTTCACCACACAAAATATTTAAATCATGCACAACCCCGATGACAAGCCAAGCAATTGTTTCATACTTTTGATGTTCTCAAACTTTTTCAATCTTCACGCAATATATGAGTGTGAGCCATGGATATAGCACTGTAGGTGGAATAGAATGGTGGTTGTGGAGAAGATAAAAAGGAGAAGATAGTCTCACATCAACTAGGCGTATCAATGGGCTATGGAGATGCCCATCAATAGATATCAATGTGAGTGAGTAGGGATTTCCATACAACGGATGCACTAGAGCTATAAGTGTATGAAAGCTCAACAAAAGAAACTAAGTGGGTGTGCATCCAACTCGCTTGCTCACGAAGACCTAGGGCATTTTGAGGAAGCCCATCATTGGAATATACAAGCCAAGTTCTATAATATGAAATTCCCACTAGTATATGAAAGTGACAACATAGGAGACTCTCTATCATGAAGATCATGGTGCTACTTTGAAGCACAAGTGTGGTAAAAGGATAGTAACATTGTCCCTTCTCTCTTCTTCTCTCATTTTTTTATTTTTTTATTTGGGCTTTTTTCTCTTTTTATGGCCTCTTTTTTGTTCGTTCGGAGTCTCATCCCGACTTGTGGGGGAATCATAGTCTCCATCATCCTTTCCTCACTTGGGACAATGCTCTAATAATGATGATCATCACACTTTTATTTACTTACAACTCAAGAATTACAACTCGATACTTAGAACAAAATATGACTCTATGTGAATGCCTCCGGCAGTGTACCGGGATGTGCAATGACTCATGAGTGACATGTATGAACGAATTATGAAGGTGGCTTTGCCACAAATACGATGTCAACTACATGATCATGCAAAGCAATATGACAATGATGAAGTGTGTCATAATAAACGGAACAGTGGTAGGTTGCATGGCAATATATCTCAGAATGGCTATGGAAATGCCATAATAGGTAGGTATGGTGGCTGTTTTGAGGAAAGTATATGGTGGGTTTATGGTACCGGTGAAAGTTGCGCGGTACTAGAGAGGCTAGCAGTGGTGGAAGGGTGAGAGTGCGTATAATCCATGGACTCAACATTAGTCATAAAGAACTCACATACTTATTGCCAAAATCTATTAGTTATCGAAATAAAGTACTACGCGCATGCTCCTAGGGGGATAGATTGGTAGGAAAAGACCATCGCTCGTCCCCGACTGGCACTCATAAGGAAGACAATCAAAAAATAAATCATGCTCCGACTTCATCACATAGCGGTTCGCCATACGTGCATGCTACGGGAATCACAAACTTTAACACAAGTATCTCTCAAATTCACAACTACTCAACTAGCAAGACTATAATATCACCATCTTCATATCTCAAAACAATCATCAAGTATCAAATTTATCATAGTATTCAATGCACTTTTTATGATAGTTTTTATTATACCCATCCTGGATGCCTATCATATTAGGACTAATTTTATAACCAAAGCAAATTACCATGCTGTTCTAAAGGACTCTCAAAATGATATAAGTGAAGCATGAGAGATCAATAATTTCTATAAAATAAAACCACCACCGTGCTCTAAAAAGATATAAGTGAAGCACTAGAGCAAAATTATCTAGCTCAAAAGATATAAGTGAAGCACATAGAGTATTATAATAAATTCCAATTCATGTGTGTCTCTCCCAAAAGGTGTGTACAGCAAGGATGATTGTGGTAAACTAAAAATCAAAGACTCAAATCATACAAGATGCTCCAAGCAAAACACATATCATGTGGTGAATAAAAATATAGCCTCAAGTAAAGTTACCGATGGACGAAGACGAAAGAGGGGATGCCTTCCGGGGCATCCCCAAGCTTAGGCTTTTGGTTGTCCTTGAATTTTACCTTGGGGTGAATTGGGAATCCCCAAGCTTAGGCTCTTGTCACTCCTTGTTCCAAAATCCATCAAATCTTTACCCAAAACTTGAAAACTTCACAACACAAAACTTCAACAGAAAATCTCATGAGCTCCATTAGTATAAGAAAACAAACAACCACTTCAAGGTACTGTAATGAAATCATTCTTTTTTATATTGGTGTTAAACCTAATGTATTCCAACTTCTCTATGTTCATACCCCTCGATACTAGCCATAGATTCATCAAAATAAGCAAACAACACACGAAAAACAGAATCTGTCAAAAACAGAACAGTCTATAGTAATCTATAGGTTTAGAATACTTATGTAACCCAAAAAATTCTGAAATAAATTGGAGGACGTGAGGAATTTGTCTATTAATCATCTGCAAAAATAATCAACCTAATTTCACTCTCCAGTAAAAAATTGCAGCAAATCTTGTGAGCACTAAAGTTTCTGTTTTTTACAGCAAGATCACATAAACTTCCCCCAAGTCTTCCCAAAGGTTCTACTTGGCACAAACACTAATTAAAAGCATAAACCATATCTAAACAGAAGATGGATAAATTATTTATTACTAAACAGAAACAAAAAAAGAAACAAAAATAAAATTGGGTTGCCTCCCAACAAGTGCTATCGTTTAACGCCCTAGCTAGGCATAAAAACAAGAATAGATCTAGGTATTGTCATCTTTGGTATGCAATCCATAGGTGGCTCTCATAATAGATTCATAAGGTAATTTAATTTTATTTCTAGGAAAGTGTTCCATGCCTTTCCTTAACAGAAATTGAAATCTAATATTCTCTTCTTTCATATCAATAATTGCACCAATCGTTCTAAGGAAAGGTCTACCAAGAATAATAGGACATGTAGGATTGCAATCTATATCAAGAACAATGAAATATACGACCACATAATTCCTATTTGCAACAATAAGAACATCATTAATACTTTCCATAGGTTTCTTAATAGTGGAATCCACGAGGTGCAAATTTAAAGAACAATCATCAAATTCATGGAAACCTAACACATCACACAAAGTTTTTGGAATCGTGGAAACACTAGCACCCAAATCACATAAAGCATAGCATTCATGATCTTTAAGTTTAATTTTAGTAGTATGTTCCCACTCATCATAAAGTTTTCTAGGGATAGAAACTTCTAATTCAAGCTTTTCTTCATAAAGATTTCATTAAAGCATCAATGATATATTTGGTAAAAGCTTTATTTTGACTATAAGCATGAGGAGAATTTAGCACGGATTGCAACAAGGAAATATAATCTATCAAAGAGAAATTATCATAATTAAATTCCTTGAAATCCAAAATAGTTGGTTCATTGATATGTAAAGTTTTGACCTCTTCAATCCCACTTTTACCAATTTTTGCATCAAGATCTAAAAACTCTGAATCATTGGGACGCCTTTTAGCTAAAGTTGACTCATCTCCAGTCCCATCATTATCAAGATTCATATTGCAAAACAAAGATTTAATAGGGGACACATCAATCACTTTTAGATCTTCATCCTTACTATCATGGAAACTAGAAGAACACGCTTTTATAAAGCAATCTTTTTTAGCACGCATCCTAGCGGTTCTTTCTTTGCACTCATCAATGGAAATTCTCATGGCTTTGAGAGATTCATTAACATCATGCTTATGTGGAATAGATCTAAGTTTCAAAGAATCAACATCAAGAGAAATTCTATCCACGTTCCTAGCCAACTCATCAATCTTAGGCAATTTTTCTTCAACCAAATAATTAAAATTCTTTTGCTAAATCATAAATTCTTTAACACTAGTCTCAAAATAAGAGGGCATCTTATTAAAATTTCCATAAGAGTTTTTGTAGGAATTTCCATAATTGTTAGAGGAATTACTAGGAAACGGCGTAGGATTAAGTTTCCTCTATACGCGGTGTTACCAAAAATGTTCCTACCAACAAAATTCACATCCATACATTCATTATTATTCTAAATCAAGGTAGACAAAGGCATATCATTAGGATCAGAAGAAACATTCTTATTAGCAAACAATTTCATAAGTTCATCCATCTTTCCACTTAAAACATTAATTTATTCTATAGCATGAACCTTTTTACTAGTAGATCTTTTGCTGTGCTATTGAGAATAATTAACCATAATATTATCTAGGAGTTTAGTAGCTTATCCTAAAGTGATTTCCATAAAAGTGCCTCCCGCGGCCGAATCTAAAAGATTTCTAGAAGCAAAATTCAATCCAGCATAAAAATATTGTATGATCATCCACAAATTCAAACCATGTGTAGGGCAATTACGTATCATTAATTTCATCCTCTCCCAAGCTTGTGCAACATGCTCATGATCAAGTTGCTTAAAATTCATGATATCGTTTCTAAGAGATATGATCTTAGCGGGAGGAAAATACTTAGAGATAAAAGCATCTTTGCACTTATTCCATGAATCAATACTATTTTTAGGCAAAGATGGAAACCTAGTTTTAGCATGATCTCTAAGCGAAAACGGAAATAGCTTCAATTTAACAATATCATTATCCACATCTTTCTTATTTTGCATATCACACAAATCAACAAAGCTGTTTAGATGGGTAACGACATCTTCACTAGGAAGGCCAGAAAACGGATCTTTCATGACAAGATTTAGCAAAGCATTATGAATTTCACAAGATTCAGCATCGGTAAGAGGAGTAATCAGAGTGTAATAAAGTCATTATTGTTGGTATTGGAAAAGTCACACAATTTAGTATTATCTTGAGCCATCGTGACAAACAATCCAACACACAAGCAAGCAAAGAGGCAAGCAAAAGAGGCGAGTGGAAAAGTGGGTGAATAAAACGTCAAGGGTGAAGTGGGGGAGAGGAAAATGAGAGCCAAATGGCAAATAATGTAATGCGAGGGATAAGATTTTGTGATGGGTACTTGGTATGTCTTGACTTGATGCAACCTCCCCGGCAACGGCGCCAGAAATCCTTCTTGCTACCTCTTGAGCTTGCATTGGTTTTCCCTTGAAGAGGAAAGGGTGATGCAGCACAGTAGCATAAGTATTTCCCTCAGTTTTGAGAACCAAGGTATCAATCCAGTAGGAGATAGCACACAAGTCACCTAGTACCTGCACAAACAAACAAGAACCTCGCAACCAACACGATAAAGGGGTTGTCAATCCCTTCACAGTCACTTACGAGAGTGAGATCTGATAGAGATAATAAGATAAATATTTTTGGTATTTTTGTTGTATAGATTGGAAAATAAAGATTGCAAAATAGAAATAGCAAATTGATAGGAAAATAATATGATGGAAGATAGACCCGGGGGCCATAGGTTTCACTAGTGGCTTCTCTCAAGATAGCATTTTCTACGGTGGGTGAACAAATTACTGTCGAGCAATTGATAGAAAAGCGAATAGTTATGAGAATATCTAGGCATGATCATGTATATAGGCATCACGTCCGCGACAAGTAGACCGAAACGATTTTGCATCTACTACTATTACTCCACACATCGACCGCTATCCAGCATGCATCTAGAGTATTAAGTTCATAAGAACAGAGTAACACATTAGGCAAGATGACATGATGTAGAGGGATAAACTCAAGCAATATGATATAAACCCCATCTTTTTATCCTCGATGGCAACAATACAATACATGCCTTGCTGCCCCTGCTGCCATTGGGAAAGGACACCGCAAGATTGAACCCAAAGCTAAGCACTTCTCCCATTGCAAGAACGATCAATCTGGTAGGCCAAACCAAACTGGTAATTCGAAGAGACTTGCAAAGATATTTAAATCATGCATAAAAGATTTCAAAGAAGAATCAAATATTGTTCATAGATAATCTTGACCATAAACCCACAATTCATCGGATCTCGACAAACACACCGCAAAAAGAATTACATCAAATAGATCTCCAAGAGAATCGAGGAGAACTTTGTATTGAGATCCAAAGAGAGAGAAGAAGCCATCTAGATAATAACTATGGACCCAAAGGTCTGTGGTAAACTACTCACACATCATCAGAGAGGCTATGGTGTTGATGTAGAAGCCCTCCGTGATCGATTCCCCCTTCGGCGGAGCGCCGGAAAAGGCCCCAAGATGGGATCTCACGGGTACAGAAGGTTGCGGCGGTGGAAATAGGGTTTCATGGTGCTCCTGGATGTTTTCGGGGTATATGGGTATATATAGGAGGAAGAAGTATGTCGGTGGAGCTGCGAGGGGCCCACAAGGGTGGGGGGCGCGCCTGCCCCCCTAGGCGCGCCCCCCTGCCTCGTGGCCTCCTCGCTTCTTTCTTGACGGCCACTCCAAGTTTCCTGGATCACGTTTGTTCAAAAAATAACTCTCCCGAAGGTTTCATTCTGTTTGGATTCCGTTTGATATTCCTTTTCTGTGGAACACTGAAATATGCAAAAGACAACAATTTGCACTGGGCCTTTGGTTAGTAGGTTAGTCCCAAAAATAATATAAAAAGGTAAACTAAAGCCCATTAAACATCCAAAACAGATAATATAATAGCATTTAACAATAAAAAATTATAGATACGTTGGAGACGTATCACGCGCAAATCACCAATACCTGCACAAACAATCAAACACTTGCACCCAACATGATAAAGGGGTTGTCAATCCTTTCACGGTCACTTGCAAAGGTGAGATCTGATAGAGATAAATAAAACTAAACAAAAGAAAACTAAGTATTTTTGGATTTTTTGGTTTATAGATCTAAAAATAGAAGATTGCAAAATAGTAGATCGGAAACTAATATGATGGAAAATTGACCCGAGGGCCATAGGTTTCACTAGAGGCTTCTCTCATGAAGGCAAATAATACGGTGGGTGAACAAATTACTGTCGAGCAATTGATAGAAAAGTGCAAAATTATGACGATATCCAAGGCAATGATTATGTAATATTGGCATCACGTCCGTGTTAAGTAGACTGACTCCTGACTGCATCTATGACTATTACTCCACACATCGACCGACTCCTGCATGCATCTAGAGTATTAAGTTCATAAATAATAGAGTAAGGCTTTAAGTAAGATGACATGATGTAGAGGAATAAACTCAAGCAATATGATGTAAACCCCATCTTTTTATCCTCGATGGCAACAATACAATATGTGCCTCACTACGCCTACTTTGTCACCGGGTGAGGACACTACAAGACTGAACCCAAAGCAAATCACTTCTCCCATTGCAAGAAAAACCAATCTAGTTGGCCAAACCAAACCGATAGTTCGAAGAGAAATACAAAGATATCAAATCATGCATATAAGAATTCAAAGAAGATTCAAATAATATTCATAGATAATCTGATCATAAATCCACAATTCATCGGATCTCGACAAACACACCGCAAAAGAAGATTACATTAGATAGATCTCCAAGAACATCAAGGAGAACATGGTATTGAGAATCAAAGAGAGAGAGAAGAATCCATCTAGGTACTAGCTATGGACCCATAGGTCTGAGGTAAACTACTCACGCTTCATCGGAAGGGCAATGGAGTTGGTGTAGATGCCCTCCGTGATCGAATCCCCATCCGGCAGGATGCCGGAAAAAGCCACAAGATGGGATCTCACAGGAACAGAAGGCCGCGGCTGTGGAAAATTGTTGTTGTGGATGCTTCCGGAGGTTCAGAAATATATGTGAATATATAGGAGGAAGAACTAGGTCAGGGGGTCACCGAGGGGCCCACAAGGTAGGGGCACCCCCCTAGGGCGCTGATATGTCTCCAACGTATCTATAGTTTATGAAGTATTGATGCCATGTTTACAATAATTTTATATGGTTTTGGTATGATTTGCATGGAACTAACCTGGACAAACGTTGTTTTCAGCAGAACTACCGTGGTGTTGTTTTTTGTGCAGAAATGAAAGTTCACCAAATGAGCTGAAACTTTTTGACGATTTTTTTGGAACAAAAGAGACCCCTGAAGCTTCGTGGAAGGACCAGAAGGTGAAGGAGTAGGGCACAAGACACCGGAGCGCGCCTGGGCCCTTACCCGTGCCCCGGTGGGTTGTGCTCACCTCGAGGCCCATCTTCGCGTGAAACCAACGCCAAAAAATCCTATAAATAGAGAAACCATCAGAAATAACCCTAGATGAGTAGTTCCGCCGCCGCAAGCCTTTGTAGCCACCAAAAACCAATCTAGACCCCGTTCCGGCACCCTGCCGGAGGGGGGAATCATCTCTGATGGCCATCTTCATCATCTTGGCGGCCACCATGATGAGGAGGGAATAGTCCACCCTCGGGGCTAAGGGTTTGTACTAGTAGCTATGTGTTTAATCTCTCTCTCTCTCTCTCTCTTGTGTTCTTGAGATGTCACGATCTTGATGTATCATGGGCTTTGTTAATATAGTCGAATCATATGGTGTTTTCCCCTCTCCATCTTGTTGTGAATTGAGTTTTCCCTTTGAGATTTCATTTTATCGAATTGAATACTTTTATGGATTTCAGAGCACTTATATATTTCTTGCATATGAATACTCTTGGTGACAATGGGGTATCGTATTGATTCACTTGATATGTGTTTTGGCATTCAACTCGCGGATTCCCGCGGTGACATTGGGTAATCTATGCATAGGGGTTGATGCACATTCTCGTCTTTTGTTTCTCCGGTAGAAATCTTGGGTCACTCTTTGAGGTTCTTTGTGTTGGATTGAGTATTATGAATATGAAATTATTTGGTGTTATTTTAGTACGAACTCTTGGATAGATCGATCGGAAAGAATAGCTTCGAGGTGGTTTCGTACCCTACAAATGATTTCTTATTATGTTCTCCGCTAGATAGGAACTTTGGAGTGATTCTTCATCACACTTTGAGGGGTGGTTATATGATCCAATTATATTAGCACCGTTGAGAGATTGCACTAGCGAAAGTACGAACCCTAGGCCTCATTTTCAAGCATTGCAATACCGTTTTTGTGCCCGTTTACTATTTGCTACCTTGCTATTTTTATTTATTCAGATTACAAAAATATATTTCTACCATCCATATTACACTTTTATCACCATCTCTTCGCGGAACTAGTGCACCTATACAATTTTCCATTGTATTAGGTGTGTTCGGGACACAAGAGATTTCTTGTATTTGGTTGCAGGGTTGTTTGAGAGATACCATCTTCGTCCTACGCCTCACACGGATTGATAAACCTTAGGTCATCCACTTGAGGGAAAATTGCTATTGTCCTCCAAAACTCTGCGCTTGGAGGCCCATCACGAGTCTACAAGAATAAAGTTGCGTAGTAGACATCAAGCTCGTTTCTCGCGCCGTTGCCAGGGAGGTTAGGTAAGCAGCACTCACATCCCGTCAACGAAGCTCTTTTCTGGCGCCGTTACCGGGGAGGTGAGTGCTTGAAGGTATATATTTAGATCTTGCAATTGAATCTTTTAGTTTCTTGTTTTATCACTAGTTTGGTTTGTAAAAAGAAAACTACAAAAAAATGGAATTGAGGTTGCATCATATTATTCATCTTTATAATGTTTTCCATGAAAATGATGGAAAGGAAAATTATTCTCAATTAATAGAAGAAGAATTCAATAAAATGTTTGGCATAAATGATGAGCATGATTGCAATGTTGTTAGTATGAATTCATTGAATATCCATGATGCTAATGACATGCAAAGCGATAAGCTTGGGGATGCTATATTTGATGAAGATGATATTTTTAGTCCCCCAAGATTTGATGGTGCAATTTTTTTATAATTATTGCATGCCTCATATTTATGATGATTATAATGATGAAAGTGGATCTGGAGAGGTCACGACTTTATTAGTGATGAAGGCACCATTTTGGATGAGGCTTCAATTGACTATGATAACAAAGTTGCTATCTATGATGATTATGGTGATGACATGCATGTTATACATAATAATGATAACCATAAAACTTGTCATCATGATTTTAATTTTCACTCTCATGATAGTTATTTTGTTGAGTTTGCTCCCACTACTATTGATGAGAAGAAATTTGCTTATGTGGAGAGTAGTAAAATTTCTATGCTTATGCATCATGAAAAGAATGCTTTATGTGATAGTTATATTGTTGAATTCATTCATGATTCCACTGAAAATTATTATGAGAGAGGAAGATATGCATTTACATATCGCAATAATACCAAGTTTCCTCTCTATGTGTTCAGAATTTTGAAGTTATGCTTGTTTAGCCTTCTTATGCTTGTTGATTCTTGTTCCCATAAATTGTTTGCTCACAAAATCCCTATGCATAGGAAGTGGGTTAGGCTTAAATGTGCTAGTAATATGCTTCATGATGCTCTCTTTGTGTTTCAATTCTTATCTTTTACGCGAGCATCATTGAACTCATCATGCCTAGCTTAAAAGGCATTAAAGAAAAGCGCTTGTTGGGAGACAACCCAACATTTAACCCTACTGTTTTTGTGTGCTCACATGATTATGCTACTGTGTTAATCATGTTTTATAGATTTAGTTTCAATAAAATGCCAAGTCAGACCTTTGGGATGGTATATGGTGATAGTTGATTTGATCTTGCTGAAAAAAGAAAGTTTTGCGCTCAGGAAATAATTATGTTTTTTTAACAAAAGCATGATAAAATACTGATTCTTTTTGAAGAAGATTAATAAACAATTTTCCCAGGTTTTCCTAATTTTTTTAAAATTTTGGAGTAGCAGAAGTACGGTTGTTGTCCAGATTGCAACAGACTATTCTGTTTTTGACAGATTCTGTTTTCAATGCATAGTTTGCTTGTTTTCTAGTTTCTATGGCTTATATTGCTCAATATAAATTGTGGAAATGATATGCTATAGTAGGTATTGTTTGAGAACAATTATGAATCTTTTCTTTGATAGTACCAAAAGTGAATGGTTTGCTCTTTATCATACTAACCTATCTCACGAAGTTCCGTTAAGTTTTGTGTGATTGAAGTTTTCAAGTTTTGGGTGAGATGTCGATATGAGGAGAATAAGGAGTGACAAGACCCTAAGCTTGGGGATGCCCAAGGCACCCCAAGGTAATATTCAATGAATATCCAAGCAACCAAGCTTGGGGATGCCCCGAAAGGCATCCCATCTTTCGTCTCCAACATTATCGGTAACCTCACTTGGAGCTATGTTTTCATTCGTCACATGATATGTGTTTTACTTGGAGTGTCATTTTATTTTGCTAGCATTTGCTTTCTGATATTTAGAATAAAGTTTTGCATCTTTCATTTCAATAAAAGTGGCATTGATAGCCTTTACTATGCTTATTTTACAAGTCTACATGTTGCTGTTTGAAAACAGAAAGTTTACCGCTGTTGCAAAAATTCCCTAGAAAATTCAGAATGTGATAAAATGTTGATTTTTTTTTTCAAAATAAGCTCTGATAAATTTTATATAGTGTGGTAAATTTTCATAATCTTTGGAGTTTAAGAAGTATTGATAGTCTTGCATTCTTTACAAACTGTACTGTTTTGGCAAATTGATGTTATGTTTGCATATGTTTGCTTGTTTAATGATTCTATTTGAGGATAGGAGTATTAAATATGCAGAGGCATTTAGTATGCAATGTTGACTAATAAGTTTAGTGATTTGCTACATTAAAGAATGATAAGAATTTTGCATTGGTTTATACTAACTTATCTCACGAGTTCTTATTGAGTTTTGGGTGGATGAAGCTTTTGAGATTTAGTTAAACCATGATATGAGAAGAATTAAGGAGACACAAAGGCTCAAGATTGGGGATGCCCAAGGCATCCCAAGATAATATTTCAAGAAGTCTCAATCATTTAAGCTTGGGGATGCCTCGGTAGGCATCCCACCTTTCTTCTTCAACATTTATCGGTTAGTATCTGTTGAGCCTAAGTTTTTGTTTCTTCACATGATGTGTGATATTCTTAGAATGTCATTTTATTTTGTTTTTGCTTGTCATTTTAATAAAATACATAGATCTGAAAGTTTTTGAGTAAGAGAGAGTCCTCAAATAGCTACCTATTTACTTAACTACTCGCTTGATCTTCACTTATATTTGTTTGAGCTTATCAAAAGCGGTACATGAAAATTAGTTCCAAAGTGATAGATATCCAAGAAGGATCTAATAAAAACTTTCATGAAGATCATTGGACAAAATAAACTTGATTCCTCGTAATAGTTTTGAGATATGATGATGTGATATGTGAGTCAGGTTGATGAGTAATTATGCTTTAGTAAGAATATTGCTGTTAAGGTTTGTGATTCCCTATGGAAGGATGAAAGTCAATAGTTGTGCAATGAAATTACATCCTACTTGTGGTGCATTATTCGGTGTTAATTATGCTCAATGCTCGCTTATGAGATTATTCGTTTCTTGGTTGGTCGATTCTCAATCTTTTGCTAGCCTTCATTTTGCACTAAGTATGATCACTACTTGTGCATCCAAAATCCTTTAAACCAGTTTTGCCACATGAGTCCACTATACCTACCTATATGCGGTATTCTTTTGCCGTTCTAAGCAAATTTGTATGTGCCATCTCTAATTTTCAAAATTAATTTCTCTTTTGTGTGCTCGTACCACTCGCGAGGCGGTGAGGGGTGGCCAATATTTTCCATGCTAGATGTGTTATTCTCATGATGAGTGTTTATTCACTTGTCATTGCACGAGAGTAAGGCAAAGGTATTAGGGATGCCCAGTCCCGAAATGAAAAATGAATTTATTTATGTTGTCAAATAATAAATTCCTTGGAAACTGTTGGTATGGAAGGCACCCGTGGATACGGTTAGCCATGGAAAGTGAAAGTATGGTGGAAAAAGGAATAAACTTTATTTTCTGTTTGGGAACTAAGGGAGTCCTGGATTAGGGGGTCCTCGGACAACTAGACTATATACTTTGGCCGGAATGTTGGACTATGAAGATACAAGATTGAAGACTTCATCCCGTGTCTGGGTGGGAATCTCCTTTGCGTGGAAGGCAAGCTTGGTAATTTGGATATGTAGATCTCCTGCCTCGTAACCGACTTTGTGTAACCCTAGCCCCCTCCGGTGTCTATATAAACCAGAGGGTTTAGTCCGTAGGACAACAACGATCATAATCATAGGCTAGCTTCTAGGGTTTAGCCTCTACGATCTCGTGGTAGATCAACTCTTGTAATACTCATATCATCAAGATCAATCAAGCAGGAAGTAGGGTATTACCTCCATCGAGAGGGCCCAAACCTGGGTTAACATTGTGTCCCCCGCGTCCTGTTACCATTCGCCTTAGACGCACAGTTCGGGACCCCCTACCCGAGATCCACCGGTTTTGACACCAACATTGGTGATTTCATTGAGAGTTCCACTATGTCGTCACCATAAGGCTTGATGGATCCTTCGATCATCGGCAACGATGTGATCTAGGGTGAGGTTTTTCTCCCCGGATAGATCTTCATATTCGGCGGCTTCGCACTGCGGGCCAACTCGCTTGGCCATCTGGAGCAGAACGAGAGCTATGCCCCTGGCCGTCAGGTCAGGTTTGGAAACTTAAACTATACTGCAGACATCTGTGAAGACTTGATGTTCGATGGATTCGAGCCCGTGTCAGGTGCGCTGCACAGTCACGACGAGCATGACTTAGCTCTGCCGCCAGACAGTGTTCGGGAGATCACACCTGTGGCAACTCCGGCCCTCGATCCGGAGCAGATCACGCCGTCCGAGGATGGGTGGATGGACCCCACCATGGAGGCCGCACACTCAGCGGCGATAGAGCCGAATACCAACTTCACCTCCTACGAGACCTGTGTTGCCGGATCCTTGGATTCGTCCCAGGCCACGGGCTCCGAATCGCCTGCATTTGTGCCTATCGAATCTGATTGGGCGCCGATCATGGAGTTTTCCTCCGCGGATATCTTTCAACACTCGCCCTTGGGCGATGTGCAAAATTCATTAAGGTCTCTCTCCTTGTCAGAGGCCCTTGGCCGAACTATGACCGGCTGGAGTGGGAAGCGGACGACGAAGAAATTTGTTCCCCACCCACCACCCACTTAATAGCCACTGCCGACGACTTAACTGACATGCTTGATTTCGACTCCAAAGACATTGACGGTATGGACAATGATGCAGGAGAGGAACAGGAACCACCGCCCATAGGGCGCTGGACAACCATTTCATCACATGATATATACATGGTGGATACACCCAAAGAAAACAATGACGAGGAACGGAAGGATGCAGCGAAGGATAATCCCCTCGAGAAGCAACCAAAGCGACGACGTAGGCGCCGCTCCAAATCCTGCCTCGGTAAAAACAGTGATAACATCGCAAGAAAGAATAATATCCTGGTCGACTCCAAAGCAAACGGCAACCACATGGACCCAGCGATAGAGCAGGATGAACCAGCGGACGACGAACATAGTACAGAGCCGCTGTCCCATCACGGTGATGCCGAGGGTAAAGCTCATCAACCTATCTCCGGAGAGGAGAATAGTCCGGACGACGATGCACATATCATCCCAGAAAGGAACTTGGAGCAAGAGGACCTCCACAGAAGGCTTATTGCCACCGCGAGGAGTCTGAAGAAGCAGAAGCAAAGGCTTAAGGCTGTGCAAAATACACTCAACAGTAGATGGAACAAAGTGCTCGACACTGAAGAAAATTACGGTGGCAGCCGCCACACAGAGAGCTATCCAAAGCGCAAGCTGCTGCCTGAATTCGATGATGAGGCTTTAGAGCCTATACAACCGAAAAATAAAATGGCCGATCAGCCGGATCGACCACCCCGTGGCCGTGATAGGGCGGATAACGATGTCGCACATAAGTCAGCACACGATTTACGTGAGGACTTGCACCAAAAAGCCGGTATGACCAGGTCCATCTACGGATCTAGGAAGCGCGCTCCGGCACAGAATCAAAACCGAACACTACAACCGTCAGAATGCCATGACACATCCAAATACAGGGGTGCCGCACACCCCCTATGCTTCACCGATGAGGTTCTGGATCACGAATTTCCAGAAGGATTCAAACCCATGAACATAGAGGCATACAACGGAACGACATACCCTGGGGTCTGGATTGAGGACTTTATCCTTCATATCCACATGGCTCGCGGAGATGATCTCCACGCCATCAAAGACTTGCCCCTCAAGTTTGAAGGACCAGCTCGGCACTGGCTGAAGAGCCTCCCCGAAAACTCAATTGGAAGTTGGGAAGAGCTTGAAGATGCTTTTAGGGCTAATTTTCAAGGGACCTATGTCCGACCTCCAGATGCAGATGATTTAAGTCATATAATTCAACAGCCTAGAGAGTCAGCCCGAAAGCTTTGGAACAGATTCCTCACTAAGAAGAATCAAATTGTCGACTGCCCGGACGCCGAAGCCTTAGCAGCTTTCAAACACAGTGTCTGGGACGAATGGATGACCAGACACCTCGGCCAGGAAAACCCGAGGACAATGGTAGCCCTAACAAGCCTTATGACCCGCTTTTGCGCGGGCGAAGACAGCTGGCTGGCCCGTAGCGGCACCAGCAACCCGAGCACATCCGAAGTCAGGGATGGCAACAGGAAACCGCGACGCAATAAAAGCAAGCGCCGAAACAACGAAGACAGCCCAGGCAACACGGCGGTAAACGCCGGATTCAGGAGCTCTCGACCCGGTCAACGGAAAAAGCAATTTAAAGGCAGCAGAGATGGACCGTCAGCCTAAACAAGATTCTAGACAGATTATGTCAGATTCATGGCACCTCCGACAAACTCGCAAATCACACCAACAGAGAATGCTGGGTCTTCAAGCAGGCCGGCAAGCTAAACGCCGAACACAAGGGGAGGGAGACACCAAGCGAAGACGAGGATGAGCCTCGCCAGCCGAACACTGGGGGACAGAAAAAATTCCCACCAGAGGTCAAAACAGTGAACATGATTTACGCAACTCACATACCGAAGAGGAGGCGCCAGTGCGCACCCCGAGATGTATACGCCGTCGAGCATGTCACCCCCAAGTTCAACCTTGGTCGGCCCGCCCGATCACTTTTGATCGTGGGGATCACCCGACTAGTATCCGGCACGGAGGATGGGCTGCCTTGGTGCTAGACCCAATAATTGACGGATACCACCTCACTCGAGTCCTTATGGACGGCGGCAGTAGTCTTAATCTGATATATCAGGACACCATCCGCAAAATGGGGATAGACCCGACAAGAATAAGCGAAAGCAATACTGCCTTTAAAGGAGTAATACCAGGCCCAGAGGCCCGCTGCACGGGCTCTCTAGTACTAGAGGTTGTATTCGGTTCTCCCGACAACTTCCAAAGTGAAAAGTTAACCTTCGACATCACTCCATTCCGAAGCGGCTATCAAGCACTACTCGGAAGAACGGCCTTCGCCCGTTTTAATGCAATACCGCATTACGCTTATCTTAAGCTTAAGATGCCCGGTCCACGTGGCATCATCATAGTTAGCGGAAACACAGAGCGTTCCTTTCGTGCGAAAGAATGTGTGGTGGCTTTAGCAGCCGAACACTAAACGACCTCTCCAAACCAGAATAAATGATCGATCGTCAAGATCGCGGACACGGCTAGACGAGTCCGGTGCACCACTAGCTGTAACAGCTCAGATAAACCTAAGACTGGGTCAATGGATATACCCCCATAGGTGGTGCTAGGGGCTTCCCACATGTAAAAAGGACTACGGTTCGGCTTGACCTTATTTAGATTGAATTTTAATGGTTTATTAAGAATAACCAATTTTTTGCACGAAAACTTTCACCTGGGCTTTTCTCTCTTATAGATGATCATCGTGCTACACCCTTCCTGGATACAGCACAACGGAGACACAGGTGCAGACATGCAGCAGGGCCCTGTTCAAAGGTTTCTTTTAGATTAAGACCCTGTGTAAACCTTTTTTACTGTCTCTTGTTGCTTCACACCCTCCGGATACTCAACATAACCAAGAGGGATGCTGGCGTTATTGGCATTTCGTCACATCAGACTAATGCACGTACCTGGAAATTCAGGGCTCATTATCGAGGGTGTTACTCAGCCCAGTATATGTTGTAAAGTCCGAATACCTTAGGGAGTGTTCGGCGTTGCGAGTTTGGCCTTATATGCATCAGCTCCGAATCATGTCTTTGGTCAATAGTTGGGTTTGCCCGGCTCCCGTGTTTTGCTACCTTACGTTCCGCTCTATCGGCTAAGGTGGCACTGGGAGAACTACTGCGATTGTGCCCTGGTTCATCTGGATGAGCACCTCAGTAGAGAAAGCCGAAAACTGATTGTCATGATAAAGCGCGAGACTGGTCAACCACTCGATGACTCAGCGGAATCTTCGCAATTCCTCCACATTAACGAAGGGCCGATTTCCTGGTCATGTATGTACACGCACCGTGTTCGGATGAGCGCGGAAGTACCAGGGGCTATATCGTAGCCCCACCGTCAAACTCCTATGGCTAAGTGAAAGTATTAAAGCTATATAGTCCGATTTCCTTATTCGCCGCGCTGTCACCTCCTTAAAGGACCAAGACGTTGGGTCAAGTGTGAATACACGCTTTTTCGAACACCCCCACATTATGTGCGTGGGGGCTGAAGCCGACGACCACAAACTTTCAGGTTATATACATACATAAACGGCCGCATAGGAGGCATCATAATACTTCCAGGCAAAAGTATAAACATAGCCTTTATAATCCAAATAGCATTGTTTTTACAATTGGGATACAGGTCACTCGAACATGATACTCTTCGAGCACTGAGCCTCTATTAAATGAGCGCCTTCTAGGACTTCTTCAAAATAGTGCTCGGCCGAGACCTGGCCTATGGCCGGACCCCGGGTTGCAATAGCGGATCCATCTCTGCCCAGTATGTCTTAACACAGGCAAGAGCCATCCACGCATCCTCTATGCACGCCGTCCTGTTTACAGTGTCGATATGCGGCATAGCACCAAGGAATCGTTGAACTAAACCAAAATAACTATTCGGCCTTGGCCCTTCCGGCCAAAGATGATCCACGACAGACCTCATGGCAAGCCCGGACAACCTATGGAGCTCAGCCCACTCGGCCATTTGCTCATTTAACAGCAGCGGACGTGTTGGAGCACTGAACTGCGACCAGAACAACTTTTCCACTTCATGATCTTTTTGATCTTTGAAAAACGTAGTCGCATCAGCAGCACTCATTGCCAAGTCTGAATACGCGTCTGCAGCACTCCATAATTGATCCAGAGGGGCATACTTCGGATCTCCGAACTTCATCCGCAACAAAAAGGGCTTCCCAGCCGTGATATCTCCGGCTTGACGGAGCTCCTCGTTCGCCACTCTGATTTTTGAACGGGTTTCATTGGCTGCTTCCACGGCTTTCTTCAGGTCAGCCGCTCTCACTTGGCTTTCCTTTTCAAGAAGCTCATATCGGCCGACGACATCTTTCAGCTCAACAGCCATCTTGGCTATTTTATCTTCGCTCTTGCGATGAGTAGCCTGTTCGGCTCTTAAGTCTTCGGCCACCTTTAGGGCGGCCGCATCACTCCTCCTGGCTTGTTCCTTGGCTCGCGCACGTTCCGCCTGAAGGGTCTCCATGGCGGCAGCTCCATCTGCAGTCACAACATATTATAGATACTAGCATCATGCTCCTCTTAATATTTGTTGACCACCCGAAAATACATACCCTGTGCCTCGTCAAGCCGCTTGTTCACAAGTGCAATGTCGGCATCTGCTGCGTCAAGTTGTCGGCTCAGTCCGGCAAACTCAGCAGTCCGGCCAGCCACCGGACCGTCAGCCGCCTGCACATGAAAGAAGCGCGATCATTACCTAGGACTACGATCCTCTGTTTGCCACCTCTGGACAGCAACCAGAGTCTCAGGGGCTACTATCTGTATAGAGCACACCTAGCGTGTGCGGTACTGTCAAAAAATTTATATATTACTCCGCATACCTCAAAGCCTCTTAGCAGGCTCATAAAAGCTTCATGCAACCCACTTTTGGCGGATGAGATCCTCTCAACCACCGTACCCATTAAAGTACGATGCTCCTCTGAGATAGCCGCTTGCTCCAAAAGACCCATCAGTACATCCGGTTGTGCACCGGACAATCCCAGACTCTTTCTGTTGCTCTCCTTAGGAGCCGAATACTCCGGACTTCGGGTGGCCGAAGGGTTACCTTCTGGCCTTGGCGGATCAGGAGAAATCCTCCGTGATGACACCTCAGGGTCGTCCGCCCCGGGAGATTGGGAGACAGGGGGAGGCATTTCGCTCTCCATCATCTCCGGAAGAAGATCCCCCGAAGATGAACTCTGTCGAGAAGGGCTACGATCCGGACTGCAAGACATATGTCTCGGTTAATGTCCTTAGAGATAAAGCAGGATATATTTATCAAAAGTACTCTGGTTCACTTATAGCTCGATGGAGGGCTGGCCCCCTTGCGAGAACTATGCGGTAAGGACGCCCTCCGGGGCAGGGCCCCCTGGCGAAGGTTTCTTCCCTCATTTGGAAACCCTCGTTTCCAAGTCTTCAGAGGCGGTCCTTTTCTTTCCTTGGGTAGAGGGGATTCTAGATTCTTCTCCCCGATTATCCTCCTTCACGGAGACACTAATTCCCCCGGTTTGGACGAGTAATGCGTGAGGCCCACTTTCGGCTTCTTTATTCCTCCCTTTATCTTCCCCTGATGTCACTTGATAAGGTGCGTGCTCAAGCATCCTGGCTAGTATAGGATTCGGTGAGCCTTCGGGAAGGGGGCCCGAACACCTGATCATCTTCTCCTTTCTTATCCAGTCCTGGCCAAGAGCGATTTTTTCAGAATGATGTTGTGACAAATAAAAAGACAGCATGTTCGGCCACAGAATTACTTACCTGGGTATCTAGACGGTTGCAGTTGAGACCCGCATCCTCGGTGGTGACCGGGCACTTTATTCGTGATCCGAAGAACAATCCATACATCTCTTCGAGCGTCACGCCGAAGAACTTCTGAATAGTTCACGGTCCCTCTGGGTTGAACTCCCACATACGGAGAGTTCGACATTGGCATGGCAGGACCCAACGAACTAGCATGACTTGCATTACCTTGTCAAGGCTGACATCTCTCTTGAGGAGATCTCGGATGCGACTCTACAGTGTCGGCACGTCATTAACTGGCCCCCAGTCCAGCCCCTTGTTGACCCATGATGCCAGTTGTGGTGGGGGGCCCGGGCGGAAGGTGGGGGCAGCTGCCCACTTCGTACTTCGGGGAGATGTGATGTAAAACCACTCCCGCTACCATAAGTTGGACACCTCCGGGAAGGAACCCTTTGGCCATGGAGCATCGGCGCCTTTGCTTATTATGGCACCTCCGCATTCTACGTGTCGCCCATCGATCATCTTCAGCTTCACATTGAAGGTCTTGAGCCATAATACGAAGTGTGGGGTGATGCGGAGGAAGGCCTCACACACGATGATAAACGACGAGATGTGAAGAATGGAATCTGGAGCTAGATCGTGGAAGTCGAGCCCATAATAGAACATAAGCCCTCTAACAAAGGGATCAAGACTAAAGCCTAGCCCTCGGAGGAATGGGAAACAAATACGACACTCTCGCTGGGTTCGGGAGTGGGGATGACCTGCCCTTGAGCAGGCAGCCTGTGCAAGATTTCGGCAGTCAGATACCTGGCTTCACTTAGCTTCTTGATGTCCTCCTCTGTGATGGAGGAAGCCATCCACCGGCCTTGAAGGTTGGATCCGGACATGGTTAAAGGTCCGAAGCGCTTAGCCTCAGCCTTGGTGTTGGAACTCGGGGTGGGGGAAGGGAAGGATTGAGCGCGAGAAGAAAAGGACAGGCCTTGGCCCCTTTATAAAGTGGGCGAATATCAAGCGTCCTCCGCGTGGCCGTTTGGAACTTGCCTAAAATCGAGGAGTCATATTAACAAGCACAATTGCGTTACCCACACCCGTATTGATGAGACTCCCGTGATAAGGGGAACACGATCTCTGCTTCGATAAGACGTGCCAATAAAACTGCCTCGCAACACGTGCAGTGGCAGGCAGGGAAAAACGGTTCGTAATGACCGGGCCACGGCAGGATGTCACATTATGAAAAGTTGTCAGCAGATTAGATTTGTGGAATAATATACTCTCTATGGTGGTATGTGGAATTTGTTTTGCAGAGCCGGACACGATCCTTGTGTTCAAAATCTTCTATGGAGTATTTGGAGAAGGAACCCGCCTTGCAATGCCGAAGACAATCTGCGCGCCGGACTCATCGCCATTGAAGCCTGGTTCAGGGGCTACTGAGAGAGTCCTAGATTAGGGGGTCCTCGGACAGCCGGACTATATACTTTGGCCAGACTGTTGGACTATGAAGGTACAAGATTGAAGACTTCGTCCCGTGTCCGGGTGGGACTCTCCTTTGTGTGGAAGGCAAGCTTGGCAATTCGGATATGTAGATCTCCTCCCTTGTAACTGACTCTGTGTAACCCTAGCCCCCTCCGATGTCTATATAAACCGAAGGTTTTAGTCCGTAGGACAACAACAATCATAATCATAGGCTAGCTTCTAGGGTTTAGCCTCTCACTACTGGAATTAGCTTATTTGCTGTCTGCCAGTTCTTTGCCGTCCGCTTACAGAAAACGGACGGCAAAGAATAGGCTGATGGCAAAGAAGGTCTTTGCCATCAGCCTGTTCTTTGCCGTCCGCTAGCGGACGACAAAGATTCTTTGCCGTCCGCTGGCTGACGGCAAAGAGAGAGCTGGCCCCACTAAACGAGCTAATTGGAAAAAACTTAACGACCCCCCTCTTTGCCATCTACTAGCAGACGACAAAGAGGAAACAAAGCGGACGACAAAGGGTGGGCGGACGACAAACAAGTGACCTAACTAATGGCCGAGCCCCACCCCGCCCCTTCTCTCTGTTTCTCCCCCTCTCTCCTCCCCGACGACCAGAGCAGCCCCCGCCGCCCGTCGCCGCCGCCCCGACTACCCGCCGCCACCCCCGCCACCGCTTGCCCCATCGACGCACCACCCCGCCGCGCCCCACGCGCCGACGCCTCATCGCCCCGGCGCCCCGGCGCCCTGGTGCCCCACCACGTCGCCGCCGACCGCCCGACCGCCCCCACCACCCCGGCGCCCCGCCGCCCCTACCACCCGCCCACCACCCGGCGCCACCGCGGCCCCATCGCCCCCGCCTCCCTGCCGGCTCGGCGCTGCCGTTCACCGCCCCGTCGCCCCCGTCGCCGCCCCTCCGGTGAGCAAAGTTGGTGACCAATAACCTCCCGGGGCCTCCCGAAACCCCTTCCGGTGATCCCATGATTACCCGGTACATTCCGAAACCTTTTCCGGTGACCAAATAGCATCATCCTATATATCAATCTTTACCTCCAGACCATTCCGGAGCTCCTCGTCATGTTAGTGATCTCATCTGGGACTCCGGACAACATTCGGTCACCAACTCACATAACTCATATAATATTATATCGTCAAAGAACGTTAAGCGTGCGGACCCTATGGGTTTGAGAATGATGTAGACATGACCGAGACGCCTCTCCGGTCAATAACCAATGGCGGGACCTGGATGCCCATATTGGTTCCTACATATTCTATGAAGATCTTTATCGGTCATACCTTTATGACAACATACGTAGTTCCCTTTGTCTGTCGGTATGTTACTTGGACGAGATTCGATCATCAGTATCTCCATACCTAGTTCAATATCGTTACCAGCAAGTCCCTTTACTCGTTCCGTAATACATCATATTGTAACTAACTCCTTAGTCACTTTGCTTGCAAGCTTGTTGTGATGCGTATTATAGAGAGGGCCCAGAGATACCTCTCCATCACATGGAGTGACAAATCCCAATCCCGATCCATGCCAACTCAACAGACACCTTCGGAGATACCTGTAGAGCATCTTTATGATCACCCAGTTATGTTGTGACATTTTATAGCACACAAGGTATTCCTCCGGTATCCGGGAGTTACATGATCTCATGGTCAAAGGAATATGTATTTGACATTAAGAAAGTGGTAGCAATAAACTGAATGGTCATATGCTAAGCTAACAGATGGGTCTTGTCCATCACATCATTCTCCTAATGATGTGATCTCATTATCAAGTGACAACACATGTCTATGGTTAGGAAACCTTAACCATCTTCTGATCTACGAGCTAGTCTAGTAGAGGCTTACTAGGGACACAATATTTGTTTATGTATCCACACATGTATTTAAGTTTCCTGTCAATACAATTCTAGCATGAATAATAAACCTTTATAATGATTAAGGAAATATAATAATAACCACTTTATTATTGCCTCGAGGGCATATTTCCACCAGCCTCCCACTTGCAATAGAGTCAATAATCTAGCTCACATTTCCATGTGATTAACACCCAAAGAGTTCTAAGGTGTGATCATGTTTTGCTTGTGAGAGAAGTTTAGTCAATGGGTCTGCCACATTCAGATTCATATCTATTTTGCAAATTTCTATGTCTACAATGCTTTGCATGGAGCTACTCTAGCTAATTGCTCCCACTTTCAATACATATCCAGATTGAGACTCAGGGTCATCCAGATCGGTGTCAAAGCTTGTATCGACATAACCCTTTATGACGAACTCTTTATCGCCTCCATAATCAAGAAACATTTCCTTAGTCCTCTTTAGGTAACTAAGGATAATTTTGACCACTGACTAGTGATCTGCTCCTAGATCACTATTGTACCCCCTAGCCAAACTCATGGCAATTCACACTTCAGGTCTGGTACATAGCTTGACATACATAATAGAACCTATGGCTGAGGCATAGGGAATGACTTTCATTCTCTCTCTTTTTTCTGCCGTGGTCGGACTTTGTGTCTGACTCAATTTCACATCTTGCAATACACGCAAGAACCCTTTCTTTGACTGGTCCATTTTGAAATTCTTTAGAACTTTGTCAAGGTATGTGCTTTGTGAAAGTCCTATTAAGCGTATTGATCTATCCCTATAGATCTTGATGCCCAATAGATAAGCAGCTTCACCGAGGTCTTTCATTGAAAAATTCTTATTCAAGTATCCTTTTATGCTATCAAGAAATTCTATATCATTTCCAATCAGTAATATGTCATCCATATATAACACTAGAAATGCTACAGAGCTCCCACTCACTTTCTTGTAAATACAGGCTTCTCTGTAAGCCTGTATAAAACCATATGATTTGATCACATCATCAAAGCGTATATTCCAACTCCGAGATGCTTGCACTAGTCCATAAATGGATCGCTTGAGCTTGCACACTTTGTTAGTACCTTTAGGATCGACAAAACCTTCTGGTTGCATCATATACAACTCTTCTTTAAGAAACCCGTTAAGGAATGCAATTTTGACGTCCATTTGCCAGATTTCATAATCATAAAATGTGGCAATTGCTAACATGATTCGGACAGACTTAAGCATCACTACAGGTGAGAACGCACTACTGCAGGATGCTGCTAACGCGACACAACGATCAGAGACCCTTTGACGAAACTGTGTGTGATGCATTAATCGCAAATGGTGGTGTAAAAAACCCGTCAAAAAGGTGCAAAATGTTTGCCATGATGGATGCATCAAACACGATTCCGATTTTAGTTGCGTGTGCGATCCAGGGCATACGGTTTAGTTCAATTAACTGTTTGCAATGAGGAAGAACAATAGAAACAGATAGCCAAATGAAGGCGTGTGCAATATACGGCATACAGTTCACTCGAATTAACTATTTGTGATGTGGAGGAACAACAGAAATGGGCAGCTAGATAAAGGTGTGTGCGATTGATGCCATACGCTTCAGAAGGATTAACTGTTTGCGATTAGGCAACAAAACAAAAACGGTCAGCCAGATCAAAGTGTCTGCGATTGATGGCATACACTTCACACGGATGAACTATTTGTGATTAGCCGCAACAAACAGAAACAGTTAGATAGATCAACGTGTGTGCGCTAGACGGGCACACATTCTAATTAAAAGAAGCGTACGCGATGGTAATAACGAGCGCGCACAGTTGTTGGAACAAGACGTGTATTGACATTGCCTATTACATTGCACACTATGGTGCAAAGGCCACGTACGCGACCGAGAAAGCGTGCCCATGTTACGCCTTCTGGGAATAGTGCCGCACTTAGAACCGTCAATAAATTTTGAGCCTGCGTCCCGTCACATTCCAAATTACTACCACTCTATATTTAATTGCAAACCTGTTCACAGTGATCAAAACCTAAACGGTTTCCCACTTAGGAGCGTATTAGTACTGGGTTATAAATACTACTACTCCAAGATGACTGCACATTCCTCCTCAACTCCTCATCCACAAAAACAAACAAGTCATTCATCATCGTTCCCTTGCATCTGCCATGGCCAACGTGAGTTCTAGGTCGAGAGATTGCCACTAGGGAGAGGCGAGCATGGAAGTGGAAGCACGAGAGATGTTCTGCCTCGCCGAGAAAGAAGTCATCATGTCTCGCCGCACAGCCATAGCAGCACAGAGGCCTCGTCGCGCCGCCGAAGCAGCATGGAGGTCCCGCCGTGCCGTCGATGCAGCAGACTGGTCCGACCGCGCCGCGGAAGCAGAAGAGATGTCCCGCCGCGCCGCGAATGCAGCAGAGATGTCCTCCCACGCCGCAGCATCTTGGGAAAATGTCTCGCGGGCAGGTGAGGGCTCTTACAGACGCATTCATGTGATCGGCCATAGCCAGATGGATCAGATCTCCGACTGGGCGAGGGCGCAAGACGACATGAAAGCCTCATTTGAACAGGCTACCAGCGTCATCCGACAACTAAATGAGAGCAATGCGAAGCTTCAGGCCGAGCGCGACCTGCTTTGGGTGAAGATCGTCGGAAGTGTGGAGCAACGGGAGGAGACCACTGCCTTATTGAAGAGGACCGACGTCATCGTTGAGAAACTTATGGACAAGAAGGCCATGCTGCGCATCAAGCGCAGAAGGTTGGTGGAGGAATCCGTGGATGCTCTCAAGCAGCATCTTGAGGACAAGAAAAAGCTCATCGCCACTCGCCGCGGAGACTAGTTCCCGCGGCCTGCAGCAACGCATCAAGAAAGTAGAGATCAGCGAGCGAGAACGTTGTCTTCCTTCTTCTTTTGCCCTTGTGTATTTCGGGTGTTGCCGCATGTGGCTTTTTTAATTATGTTCCTAAATATGTAATACAATTATTATGC
Organism: Triticum aestivum; assembly: GCF_018294505.1. Lineage (NCBI taxonomy): Eukaryota > Viridiplantae > Streptophyta > Magnoliopsida > Poales > Poaceae > Triticum > Triticum aestivum. The sequence continues at coordinate 287,211,984 of NC_057806.1, read as the reverse complement.
ACTATCATCGTCCTTATATTCATTAGTCTTACTATAAGTCGCATTCGATGCTATATAGGTCCGTCGGATCTTACATCAAGATCCGTGCAAAACTTTCTTTTCAAATTTTCTTTTCTCTCTCTTAAATCTCAGTCTAGTGAGACATAGTCACGCCGTGAAACAGGGGCTCGGGCGCCATTGATGGAGACATTGGGAGGGAGGTGCGCGGCGGATAGAGGTCAAGGGATCTCCTCCCGATGAGCACGCGTAGGGGTCTGATCGCACGCCTCCTGTACTCAAATAGCTACCCCGCACGACACCCCATGGTACCTAGAAATTCACCCAAGGACACACATGTGATTTTTCAACCAACTTTGGTGCACTCGAGCATGTGCTTGTAGTTCAAATTTGAATTATGCACATTAAATGCCCAGAAATTCAATTAATGTATAAAAAGGTCAAACGGACCTAGAATATTTCCAAAATTTAGCACGATACTTCTATTTGGTCTAATCTACTTGTGTAAAAAAATTAAGGCGGGAGAAGGCAATTTATGTCGTTTCGCACACGGAGGTGGCACGTTCTCTCTCGGAACCACAACCTTCTTGAGAGAAACTCCAATTTGCAAGAAGCTTATACCAAAGCTTGTCCCAATTCTGCCAAAAAATTTACCACAGCATGTTGGTGCCATGTCATGACACCATGCCAAGTTTCATGTTTTTCAGGCGTGTTTTGGATTTACAGGAATTAAAAAACCAAATTTCTCAATATTTCCAGCCGCTCCATGACACCCAGATGTTTGAATTTCATTCCCATTTCTCGCATGGGACCTAGAAATTCACCCAAGGACACACATGTGATTTTTCAACCAACTTTTGTGCACTGGAGGATGTGCTTGTAGTTCAAATTTGAATTATGCACATTAAATGCCCAGAAATTCAATTAATGTATAAAGAAGGCCAAACGAACCCGGAGTAATTCCAAAATTTAGCATGATACTTCTATTTGGTCTAATCTGCCTATGTAAAAAAATTAAGGCGGGAAAAGGTAGTGTACGTATGTCGTTTCGCACACGGAGGTGACACGTTCCCTCTCGGAACCACGAGCCTTCTTGAGAGAAGCTCTGGTTTGCAAGAAGCTTGTACCAAAGCTTGACCCAATTTGGCCAAAAAATTTACCACAACATGTTGGTGCTATGTCATGACACCATGCCAAGTTTCATGATTTTCAGCCATGTTTTGGATTTACATGAATTGAAAAACCAAGTTTCTCAATCTCTCCGGCCGAGCCACGACGCCTAGATGGTTGAATTTCATTCCCATTTCTTGCATGGGACCTATAAATTCACCCAAGGACACACATTTGATTTTTAAACCAACTTTGGTGCACTAGAGCATGTGCTTGTAGTTCAAATTTGAATTATGCACATTAAATGACCAGAAATTCAATTAATGTATAAGGAAGTCCAAACGAACCTGGAATAATTCCAAAATTTAGCACGATACTCATATAGTTCTATGTTGCTTCTGTAAAAAAATCAAGGGTGGGAGGCAGCGTATATCGTTTCGCACACAAAGGTGACACGTCCCCCCTCGAGAACCACGAGTCTTCTCGAGAGAATCTCCGGTTTGCAAGAAGCTTATACCCAAAATCTTGTCCAAGTGTGGCCAATTTTTTTACCACAACATGTTGGCACCATGAAATAACACCATGCCAAGTTTCATGATTTTCAAGCTAGTTTTGAATATCCAGGAATTTAAAAACCAAGTTTCTCAATGTTCCCGGCCAAGCCACGACGCCCAGATGTAATTTTTCAACAAACTTTGGTGCACTGGAGCATGTGCTTGTAGTTGAAATTTGAATTATGCACATTAAATGCCTAGAAACTCAATTAATGCATAAAAATGCCAAACGAACCCGAAATAATTCCAAATTTAAACACGACACTCATGTAGTTGCATGTTCACTATACATAAATGTTCTGGCATACACTTCACCATCCTTTCCCTCCGTAACACCATTTTGTCTTTCAAAACATAATGAAAAAATTAGGTATACCACAAACAGTTTACTAGAAAGAATCATGTGGGATGCGATATAAAATATCTTGGCGCACCGTCTTGTCTGGCTTACGCAGGAAGCTTCATCGTCTACAGTCCACCGCCCCCACTTGAACCACACTTGCACGCCAGTTTCTCACGGCACTGAGCAAAATTTTTCTGCCACCGTGGAAATATCTATCTCCCCGCCCCCTCCCTACCACCAAAATCCACATTTCCACTATTCCTCCTTGCTTTCCAAGTTCAAACCTTCACCGCTGCTTACTGGCAGCTCAACCTCCTCACGCGGCGACCCTTCTTCTTGTAGAGCCGCTTCGCTGGCTACCCTTCTTCTTGCAGCGCCGCCTCCTCGCCCGCGACCCTTCTTCTTGCAGTGCACCTCCTCACCGGCGACCCTTCTTCTTGCTGCATGGCCTCCTTGCTACCGACCCTTCTTCTTGTTGTGCGGCCTCGTCGATATGGTCAGGTAATCCACACCCCACCCACTCCATCCTCCTCCTTCCCCGTCCCACATGTCCCGACCGACGACACGACACCTTCCACCGAAATCACTGTCCCCCTCCTCCAATTAAGTGCTGCCCACAGCCATTTTGCACGCAGTATAACATGGAGCTAAGTAGCATCTGGCAGCGGAGAAGCAAATCGCGGCCGCCCGCGCGCATGAGGTCACTATGGTTGCCATGCGTGCTGACTGCCAGATCTTGGAGGAGCACCTCGTCTTCGAGGCCACTATCGACACCGCCACGTGGTTGTCTACTTTAAAACAGAGTTCGTGCTGTTTTCTCGAGGCCACCGCCAGTGCCTTCTAGCGATTTGTCCTCTGTAATGTTAATATGCAATCTGATGTTTAGTTAACACTTTGGTCCTCTGAAATGTAATGTTCAGTTAACAGTTTGGCCCTCTGAAATGTAATGTTCAGTTAACAGTTTGGTCCAACAATTGCTACATTTTGTAGTACTGTTCTCAAGCATTCTTTGTTTTGTTAACTGTATTATCTTCTAGTACATGTTTCTATTCTGCAATGTCGTGCTCAGTTAACTATTTTGGTTCATTTGGTCTGCTGTCCATTTAACTGTTTGGTTCAATTCTGCAATTTGATTTTCATTTGTTGTGGGTACAATTTTGTATTGTTATGCATGTGAAATAAATCGAATTTGGCTATACTCAATACATATTCTACTGATAGTATGGCAACTCTCAGTTAACCTGATCAAGATCTTCCTTATGTGTATTGCAGGGAAACAATGGGAGACACTGCGGTTTACCATTGAGGTATGCTCATGCATGGTCCTTTCGCTAATAGCACATTATCGTGCAGTTGCAGGAATCATTCTAATATTTAGGTTTCTTACAATTTGGTCTTGCACATGTAGGTCCTGCTGTCAGAGGCTTAGACCCACTGTTCGACCCATTTTGCATATGGGGAAATGAGATGTCCATGAATATCAGTCAAGTCAAGAAACTCATAAAGATTGTTAGGATGAAGAAACTTGCGATGAATAACATCAAGATCTTTGTTTGCACAATGAAGAAGACATCAGTCAACTATAGGATGGTACTAACTCTTTTACCTTGTTTTTACCCCTTGCGCCATTTCAAAATTTATAACAACGATTGATACGTCCATTTTGCATCATGTTTTCCTACTGTTATTTATTATATTTTTATGCATAATAATGCTTTTTGGAGTAATTCTAATGCCTTTTCTCTCATAATATGCAAGGTACACACAAAGAGGGAGAATTTCGACAGCTGGAAATCTGGACCTGGAAAAGCTACGTTAGGCTACCTATTCTACACAACTCTAAACGAGTTGAAACTTTACAGAGACTTTTTATGGAATATATGAGGAATATTGGAGCCAATGAGTACCAGAGGGGGCCCACCAGGTGGGCACAACCCACCTGGGCGCGCTAGGGAGCCCAGGAGCGCCCTGGTGGGTTGTGCTCCCCTCGGCCCACCTCCGGTGCCCATCTTCTGGTATACAAGTCATTTTTACCTAGAAAAAATAAAGGAGAGGACTTTCAGGACATAACATAGCCGTCTCGAGGCGGAACTTGGACAGGAGCACTTTTTCCCTCGGGCGGAGCGATTCCGCCGGGGGAACTTCCCTCCCGGAGGGGGAAATCATCGTCATCATCATAACCAACAACTCTCCCATCTTGGGGAGATCAATCTCCATCAACATCTTCATCAACACCATCTCCTCTCAAACCCTAGTTCATCTGTTGTGTTCAATCTTTGTACAAGAACTATAGATTGGTGCTTGTGGGTGACTAGTAGAGTTGATTACATCTTGTAGTTGATTGCTATATGGTTTATTTGGTGGAAGATTATATGTTCAGATCCATTATGCTATTTAATACCCCTCTAATCTTGATCATGCTTATCACTTGTGAGTAGTTACTTTTGTTCTTGAGGTCACGGGAGAAATCATGTTGCAAGTAATCATGTGAACTTGATATGTGTTCAATATTTTGATAGTATCTATGTTGTGATTCCCTTAGTGGTGTCATGTGAACGTAGACTACATGCGGCTTCACCATATTTTGGGCCTAAGGGAATGCATTGTGGAGTAGTTATTAGATGGTGGGTTGCGAGAGTGACAAAAGCTTAAACCCTAGTTTACGCGCTATTCCATAAGGGACCGACTGGATCCAAAAGTTTAACGCTATGGTTAGAATTTATTCTTAATACTTTTCTCGTAGTTGCGGATGCTTGCGAGGGGGTTAATCATAAGTAGGAGGTTTGTTCAAGTAAGAACAACACCTAAGCACCGGTCCACCCACATATCAAATTATCAATGTAGCGAACACAAATTGAATCAACATGATGAAAGTGACTAGATGAAATTCCCGTGTACCCTCAAGAACACTTTGCTTATTATAAGAGACCTTTTGGCTTGTCCTTTGCCTCAAAAGGATTGGCCTACCTTGCTGCACTTTTGCTACTACTACTGTTACTTGCTCGTTACAAATTATCTTGCTATCAAACTACTCTATTACTTACAATTTTAGCACTTGCAGACGTTACCTTGCTGAAAACCACTTGTCATTTCCTTCTGCTCCTCATTGGGTTCGACACTCTTACTTATTGAAAAGGATACAATTCATCCCCTATACTTGTGGGTCATCAAGGCTATTTTCTGGCGCTATTGCCGGGGAGCGAAGCGCCTTTGGTAAGTGGAAATTGGTAAGGAAACATTTATATAGTGTGCTGAAATTTACTGTCACTTGCTACTATGGAAAACAATCCTTTGAGGGGTTTGTTCAGGGTATCTTCACCTCGACCGGAACCACAATTAGCTACCCCTCAACCTACTGCACATACTGAAAATATTGAATATGAAATTCCTGCAGGCATGATAGAACAACTGCTAGCTAATCCTTATGCAAGAATGGAACCGAACATCCTGATATGCATCTGATATATGTGGAAGAAATTTATGGATTATTTAAGCTTGCAGGTTTACCCGGAGATGAAGTTAAGAAGAAGGTTTTCCCTTTATATTTGAAGGGAAAAAGCATTGGCATGGTATAGGCTATGCGATGATATTGGATCTTGGAATTGGAGTCGATTGAAATTGGAGTTTCACCAAAAAAAATATCCTATGCATCTAGTTCATCGTGATCGGAATTACATATATAATTTTTGGCCTCGTGAAGGAGAAAGTATCAGTCTAGCTTGGGGGAGGCTTAAGTCAATGTTATATTCAGTCCCCAATCATGAGCTCTCAAGAGAAATTATTATTCAGAATTTTTATGCTCGGCTTTCTCATGATGATCAATCCATACTCGATACTTCTTGTACTGGTTCTTTTATGAAGAAGACTATTGAATTTTGGTGGGATCTCTTAGAAAGAATTAAAGCAACTCTGAAGATTGGGAAGTCGACAAAGGTAAAGAGTCAGGTATTAAGCTTAAGTATGATTGTGTTAAATCTTTTATGAATACCGATGCTTTTCAAAACTTTAGCACTAAATATGGGCTTGAATCTGAGATAGTAGCTTCCTTTTGCGAATCATTTTCTACTCATGTTTATCTCCCTAAGGAGAATTGGTTTAAATATCACCCACCTATCAAAGAAGAAATTGAAGAACCGGTGGTAGCTAAAGAGGAAACTATTGTTTATAATGTTGATCCCGTTGTTCCTACTGCTTATATTGAGAAACCACCTTTCCCTATTAGGATAAAGGAACATGCTAAAGTTTCAACTATGGTTAACAAAAGTTATATTAGAACACCTAAACCTGATGAACAAATTAAAGTAGAGCCTGGTGTTGCTATGGTTAAGGATCTCCTGGAAGAAAATATAAATGGGCATGTTATTTACTTCTGTAAAATGAAGCTACTCGAATTGCCAAACCTAATAAAGAGGAAAAACATAGACCCATTGTTGGCATGCCCGTTGTCTCAGTTAAAATAGGAGATCACTGTTATCATGGTTTATGTGACATAGATGCTAGCGTGAGTGCTATTCCCTTTACCTTATATCAATAAATTATGAATGACATGGCACCAGTCGAAATAGAAGAAATAGATGCTACTATTAAACTTGCTAATAGAGACACCATCACACCACTTGGGATTGTTAGAGATGTTGAAGTCTTATGTGGGAAAATAAAATACCGTAATGATTTTCTTGTTCTTGGTTTCCCACATGATGACTTTTGTCCCATTATCTTTGGTAGACCTTTCTTGAACATCGTTAATGCTAAAATAGATTGTGAGAAACAAACTGTCGGTGTTACCTTTGGTGATGAGTCTCATGAGTTTATTTTTTCCAAGATTAGTAGAAAGCTTCATGAAAAATAATTGCCTAGTAAGGATGAAATAATTGGTCTTGCTTCTATTGTTGTGCCTCCTACTGATCCTCTAGAACAATATCTGCTAGACCATGAAAATGATTTGCATATGCATGAAAGAAATGAAATAGATAAGATTTTCTTTGAACAACATCCTCTGCTTAAACACAGTTTGCCTATTGAAACTCTAGGAGGTCCTCCTCCACCTAAAGGTGATCATGTGTTTGAATTAAAACAATTGCCGGATACTTTGAAATATGCTTATCTTGATGAGAAGAAGATATATCCTGTTATTATTAGTGCTAACCTGTCAGAACATGAAGAAGAAAGATTATTGAAAGTAGTAAGGAAGCACCGAGCTGCTATTGGATATACTCTTGATGATTTAAAGGGAATTAGTCCCACTCTATGTCGGCACAAGATTAATATGGAACCTGATGCTAAACCCGTTGTTGATCACCAACGTCGGTTAAATCCAAAGATGAAAGAGGTGGTAAGAATGGAAATATTAAAACTTCTGGAAGTAGGTATAATCTATCCTATAGCTGATAGTAGATGGGTAAGTCCTGTTCATTGTGTCCCTAAGAAAGGAGGTATTACTGTTGTTCCTAATGATAAGAATGAACCTATTCCACAAAGAATTGTTACATGCTATAGAATGGTAATTGATTTTAGAAAATTAAACAAAGCAACTAGAAAAGATCATTACCCTCTGCCTTTTATTGATCAAATGCTAGAAAGATTATCTAAGCACACACATTTTTGCTTCCTTGATGGATACTCTGGTTTTTCACAAATACCTGTTTCTCAACCTGATCAAGAAAAGACCACTTTCACTTGTCCCTTTGGAACTTATGCTTATAGACGTATGCCTTTTGGTTTATGCAATGCACCTGCTACCTTTCAAAGATGTATGACTGCTATATTCTCTGACTTTTGTGAGAAGATTGTTGAGGTTTTCATGGATGACTTCTCTGTTTATGGGAAGTCTTTTGATGATTGTTTAAGCAATCTTGATCGAGTTTTGCAGAGATGCGAGCAAAAAAATCTTGTCTTGAATTGGGAGAAGTGCCACTTTATGGTTAATGAAGGTATTGTTTTGGGCCATAAAATTTCTGAAATAGGTATTAAAGTGGACAAAGCTAAGGTTGATGCAATTGAGAAAATGCCATGTCCTAAAGATATCAAAGGTATTCGTAGCTTCTTAGGTCATGCTGGTTTCTATAGGAGATTTATCAAAGACTTTTCTAAAAATTTTAGGCCTCTTACAAATCTTTTGCAAAAGGGTGTTCCTTTTGTTTTTGATGATGATTGTTTAAAAGCCTTCAAAACACTCAAGAAAGCCTTAATTTCTGCACCTATTATTCAACCACCTGATTGGAATTTGCCTTTTGAAATTATGTGTGATGCTAGTGATTATGATGTTGGTGCTGTTCTAGGACAAAGAGTTGATAAGAAACTAAATGTTATTCATTATGCTAGTAAAACTCTAGATAGTGCTCAAAGAAATTATGCTACTACTTAAAAATAATTTCTAGCAGTGGTGTTTGCTTGTGATAAATTTAGATCTTACATTGTTGATTCAAAAGTAATTGTTCACACTGACCATGCTGCCATTAAATATCTTATGGAAAAAAAGATGCTAAACCTGGACTTATTCGATGGGTTCTCTTGCTACAAGAATTTGATTTACATATCACTGATAGAAAAGGAGCAGAGAACCCCGTAGCTGATAATTTGTCTAGGCTTGAAAATGTGCTTGATGACCCACTAGCTATTGATTATAGCTTTCCTGATGAGCAGTTAGCTGCAATAAATGTTTCTCATAACACTCCTTGGTTTGCCGACTATGCTAATTACATTGTTGCTAAATATTTACTATCTAGCTTTACATACCAACAAAAGAAAAAAAATCTTCTATGATTTAAGACACTACTTTTGGGATGACCCACATCTTTATAAAGGAGTAGATGGTATTATTAGACGTTATCTACCTGAGCATGAATAGGGACAAATCCTACGGAAATGTCACTCTGAAGGTTATGGAGGACATCATGCGGGAGACAGAACTTCTCACAAGGTATTGCAATCTGGATTTTATTGGCCTACTCTTTTCAAGGATGCTCGTAAGTTCGTCTTATCTTATGATGAATGTCAAAGAATAGGTAATATCGGTAAGCGTCAGGACATGCCTATGAATTATTCACTTGCTGTTGAACCATTTGATGCTTGGGGCTTTGATTACATCAGACCTTTTCCTTCGTCTAATGGGTATACACATATTTTGGTTGCTATTGATTATGTTACTAAGTGGGTAGAAGCTATTCCAACTAGTAGTGATGATCACAACACCTCTATTAAAATGCTTAAGGAAGTTATTTTCCGAAGGTTTGGAGTTCCTACATATTTAATGGCTGATGGTGGTTCACACTTTATTCGTGGTGCTTTCCGTAAAATGCTTGCTAAGTATGATGTTAACAATAGACTTGCATCACCCTATCATCCTTAGTCTAGTGGTCAAGTTGAACTCAGCAATAGAGAAATAAAATTATTTTTGCAAAAGACTGTCAATAGGTCCTGGAAGAATTGGTCTAAGAAATTAGGTGATGCACTTTGGGCTTACAGAACAACGTATAAAAATCCTATGGGTATGTCTCCTTATAGAATGGTTTATGGAAAAGCTTGTCATTTGCCTCTTGAGTTAGAACATAAAGCATATTGGGCAATCAAAGAACTCAACTACGATTTTAAACTTGCCGGTGAAAAGAGGTTATTTGACATTAGCTCATTAGATGAATGGAGAACCCAAGCTTACGAATATGCCAAGTTATTTAAAGAAAAAGTGAAAATATGACATGATAAAAGAATCGAAAAGCGCGAGTTCAAAGTTGGAGAATATTTTCTTTTGTACAACTCTCGTTCCAGATTCTTTGCCGGAAAACTCCTCTCTAAATGGGAAGGACCCTATGTTATCGAGGAGGTTTATCGGTCTGGAGCTATCAAAATAAATAATGCCGAAGGTACTAACCCGAAGGTTGTTAACGGGCAACGAATAAAACATTATATCTCAGGTATGCCCATTAATGTTGCAAGTAATATTATCCAAACTATGACACCGGAAGAACACATAAAAGAGTCCTTCCGGAACACTCCAGAATCGTGAAAAAGAGGAGGTACGTGATACGATAAGTAAACAGACTCCAAAAAATCCACAATTTTTTTGTGAGTTTTGGAATATAACAAAAATTAGGAAAATAAGAAACAACCAGGAAGGTCACCCTAGTGGGCACAAGACACCAGCGCAGGTGGGTTGTGCCCACCTCGGGTACCTTCCGGACTCTGTTTTTCTGTAGCTTGCTTGTTTCCCAAGATAAAAAATCTTTATATACCCCCCGAACCTATCGACCACCATATATATCATGGAGGAATCTTCTGTTCTCTTTTCTTGCTGTTTTCGGTCAGATCTGTTGAGCCAGGCATCATGTTTTCTTCCTCCTCCAACAACATGGAAGAGGATGCTTGGTTAATGAAGATTGAGCTGAAGAGAGAAGAGCCCGTAGAAGCTGTCAAGGGAGACAAGAGCAAGGAGGCTACCGGAGCTCAAGAACCGGCAGTTGAGCAGGCCTAGCGTGCTGAGGAAGAGGAAGAAGATATCATTAAACCTTATTATGCCCATCTTACCCCGATTGGGATTGAAGCCTTTCGAATCATTGAAATGGTTCATGTGCAAAATAAATATATGACTCGTGAAAATATTGTGCATCAAGAGCACAACATCTTCCCCCGGAGCGTCATCCATAGATTGGAGAATCTCTTGATCTTGAAGGACAAGGTCTCTTCTACTTCATCACCACCACCCTCTTCATCACCAAAAGAAAATTGAGTATTGGGCATGGGCACTCCCCTTGGCTTCCGCCAAGCTTGGGGGAGGTGCCCCGGTATCGTATCACCCCCACTATCTTTTGCCTTTACTTATTCTAGTTCGATCCATAGTTATCTTTTTTGCTTTAGATGAATAAAAGTTTAGTTCGATCCTTTCTTTTCGAGAGTTGGCTTAGTGATCTATCCTTGTAATCGTGTTCAAGATATATAATAAATTTTAGTTTGAGTTTTTGCTTTCTTTACTTTCATGTTCCAATAAAAAGAAAGGAAATAAATGAAAATGATCGTATGCTAATCTTATGGTAGGTGATGACACCACATAAGGAAAAGTATAGGTAGAAATTTTTATTAGAGATTGACAAACATAGCATTGGTCAATGATGAAACACATGAAAGAATTAATAAAGGAAGAGAAGATTCACATATAAATACACTATCCTGGAAATCTTTTGTGATTGTGAGCCCCCATCAAAATATTATATGCCAAAATTGTTGACGTTGGACAAGGAAGACAACGTAATGATTTATGTTTGTCCATATTCACATAGAAGTTATATTGTCATAGATGCTTCAACATATGGTGCTTGCCCCATCTTTGCTAGCCAGAAATTCCACACTAAGTAGAGATACTACTTGTGCATCCAAATACCCTTAAACCCAAATCTTATTTTCAAGAGTCCACCATACCTACTTAGGGATTGAGAAAGATCCTTCAAGTAAGTTGTCATCGGTGCAATAAGGCAATAAAAATTGCTTCTAAAAGTGTGAGATCATTTAGTGTAAAAGAAAATTGAGCGTTGTACGAACTTGTGATGGTGAAGAATAAAAGTGACAGACTGCATAATAAAGGTTACCATCACAAGGGGTAATACAAAGTGACATTCTTTTGCACTAAGGGGTTGAGCATACACACAAATAAGCGCATGGCAACCTCTACTTCCCTCTATGAAGGGCCTATCTTTTACTTTTATGTATTTACTTTTATGAAAGAGTCAAAGTTTTTCTCTCTATTCCTTTTTATTTTTCTCCTTTGGCAAGCATCATGTGGTGAGGAAAGATCTAGGCACATATGTCCAGTTGAATATGGGTAGCATGAGTTATTATTGTTGACATCACCCTTAAGGTGAATATGTTGGGAGGCAAAACTATAAGCCCCTATCTTTCTATGTGTCCAGTTGAAATGTTTTTCTCATGTGTATGCGGTGAGTGTTAGCAATCATAGAAGACTATATGAGGGTTGAGTATGTGGACTTGCCTAAAGGCTCCAATACGTGACCCTTCCTGAAAAGATGATGAATTGTAGTTGCAAAGTAGACTGATAACATAGTTTGTTGGTTTCTAATAGAGTTTATGCTTTATAATTCGATAGTGTGATGAATTGTTACTTATTCATGAGAAGTCTATGATAAAAGTTCTATGATAAAAGTTTTATGTTTAAGTTTGTTGCTGTTATAATAATCTACATGATGCTTCTATGTCCGTATTTTGTTTTTATCGACACCTCTCTCTCTAGGCATGTGGACATGTTTTTTGATTTCAGTTTTTGCCTGAGGACAAGCGAGGTCTAAGCTTGGGGGAGTTGATACGTCCATTTTGCATCATGTTTTACTACTGGTATTTATTATGTTTTAATGCATAATAATGCTTTTTGAAGTAATTCTAATGCCTTTTCTCTCATAATATGCAAGGTACACACAAAGAGGGAGAATTCTGGCAGCTTGAAATCTGGACCTTGAAAAGCTATGTCAGGCTACCTATTCTGCACAACTCCAAACAATCTGAAACTTGAGAAGAATTTTTTATGGAATATATGAGGAATATTGGAGCCAATAAGTACTAGAGGGGCCCACCAGGTGGGCACAACCCACCTGGGCGCGCTAGGGAGCCCAGGCGCGCCCTGGTGGGTTGTGCTCCCCTTGGCCCACCTCTGGTGCCCATCTTCTGGTATATAAGTCATTTTGACCTAGAAAAAATAAGGAGAGGACTTTTGGGATGGAGCGCCACCGTATCGAGGTGGAACTTGGGCAGGAGCACTTTTGCCCTTCGGTGGAGTGATTCCGCCGGGGGAACTTCCCTCCCGGAGGGGAAAATCATTGTCATCATCATTGCCAACAACTCTCCCATCTTGGGGAGAGCAATCTCCATCAACATCTTCAACAGAACCATCTCCTCTCAAACCCTAGTTCATCTCTTGTATTCAATCTTCGTACCGGAACTATAGATTGGTGCTTGTGGGTTGTCGGTGTCAAAACCGGCGGATCTCGGGTAGGGGGTCCTGAACTGTGCGTCTAGGATCGATGGTAACAGGAGACGAGTGACACAATGTTTTACCTAGGTCCGGGCCCTCTCTATGGAGGTAATACCCTATGTCCTGCTTGATTGATCTTGATGAATATGAGTATTACAAGAGTTGATCTACCATGAGATCGTAATGACTAAACCCTAAAAGTCTAGTATGGCTATGATTATGAGGATTGTCCTCCCTCTGGACTAAGTCCTCCGATTTATATAGACACCGGGGGGGTCTAGGGTTACCTAAGGTCGGTTACAAAGAAAGGAATCTACTTATTTGATTGCCAAGCTTGACTTCCACGCTAAGGAGAGTCCCGTCCGGACACGGGTGCAGTCTTCGGTCTTCGTATCTTCACAGCCCATCAGTCCGGCCCATGGCTAATAGGCCGAACGCCCGAGGACCCCTTAGTCCAGGACTCCCTCAGTAGCCCCCGAACCAGTCTTCAATGACGAGGTGTTCGGCGCATAGATTGTCTTCGGCATTGCAAGGCGGGTTCCTCCACTAGTGACTTCCAAGTAGTGTGTTCGGCCTTCCATTTAATGTTGTACCCCTCGGCTTCTGCGCATTGACAACTTCAGTTTCCATGTGTCGAACGAATGCGAGAGGTCAGGGTATTTTTGCACATACCACCCTGACCGTACCAGAAATGTGCCTATTTAAAGAGAATAGATCTCAGATCCCCTCCAAATCTCACAGAAGAAACCCTCAGAGCTTGTGGAGCAGAACCACCCCAACATGGCTAGCGCTCCCAGCTCTTCCTCTCGTCCCCACAACTCCGAAAAGGGGGATTGGGAGAGATGTTCAGTTTCTCATAGTCAGCTGGTGAAACTGCAAACACATGGCTTTCTTCCCCCCGCGGATTTGGTCCTCGTACGAGCCGGGATGACGTCCTTCAAGGGCGGGGATCAAGCGGAGAACTTCCCCAATTTGTCTAGGGGAGAACGAGTATGCTTCATCCCCTTCTTGTTAAGAGGTGTCGGATTTCCGATCCATCCCTTCCTCTGAGGTCTGCCGGAGTATTACGGCCTCCAACTGCACAGTCTCACTCCCGCCTCTATCCTTCATATTGAGGGTTATGTCCCTCTATGCGAGCTATTCTTGGGCTACGAGGCCCATTTTGATTTATGGAGAAGACTGTTCTGCCTCATCCCTCGTAATCAAGGTGGGTCAATTTTTGAAGTGGGAGGAGCCGAAGTGTGGCGCATCGCTGGGACCGGATACCTGTCCGGCACGCCGAAGAAAGCTTCCGAAGAGTGGCCTTCCGAATGGTTCTACATCAATGACGTCGCTCTTCCCGACCCCGTCCGTATGGGCTTCCCCGAGTTTTCAAGTGCTCCATTGAAGAAACGCCATAGCTGGCGTCCTCAGAGCCTCGAGGAAGTGGATAGTGCAGAGATTAGCCTGCTGCTGGGCAAGATTAAGATGCTTGCCTAGTCCGGATTGTCAATAGTCGAGGTAATGGAGATCTCCATAACGCGGGGGGTCCAGCCACTCCAATACAGAGGGCTGCCCATGTGGCATTATAACGGGGAAGACGAAGCCTCACGCTACGGTCGGAAGGGCCCAAAGACCCCCGCCGCTCTGGCCAAAATATTGGCCAAACTGTATAAAGGGGAGAAGGAGGAGTTCACCCATCTCCAATATCGAGATGGATTTTCCATGTATAATCCTCCTAGCTGGGTAAGCTCTAACTCCACTATTTTACCCCTGTCCCTGAATCATTCTTGACAGGCAATATCTTATCCGCTTATAACAGGAATGGGGAAAGGCTGTCGAGGGGATCCACGACCCTACCCCTTAGCCGGAGAATCGCAACCGGGATCTTGACCCCGGATATGAGGAAGATCTGGACATATTTGTGGAGCTCGAGGATGGAATATTCTATCAGATGAGTTATGATGGTACAAATGTACCCATCATGGCCGATTGCCCCGGTCTCCTTCCTGCTTCGCATGTAAGTAATCCGGAGATACCTTGTCCAAGAGAGTTTTCTCATTCTTCCTCACTCACCGCACTGTCCTATGCTCAAAAGGGGAGGCGTTCGACGCGCCATGCTGCCCCGGGGGCATCTCCGAAGAGAGCACCCCCACACTGGGCAAGCCTTCGAAGAGGAAGGCAAACGAAGATACGGCCGAGCCTTCATCAAAGAGTTATGGATTTGCAAATACGCACCTTGGCAGTCACATCCAACTGTGACCTTTCCGTTTACCCTGTATCAGGAAAAAGGTGTGCCGGACTATATCCGGGGGTTCGGCCGGTCATACTTCCCGCAGCCAGGATCCAGATCCTGCCGTAAAGACGGGGGATGATGCGGGGGTGACGCTGGACTGTCCTCCAGCCGAGGATTCGGAGGATGTATCCATCACCAACTCGAAAGTGGAGAGCACCATGAATCCTCGGCGCCGCAGGGCCGTTTTACAAGACCCCGATTTTTCAGAAGAGGCATTTAACGCCTTCAGCTCAGCTGATGCATATATCCGAGCTGCTCGAGATGGGCTTAACAGAGCCACAAAGCAACATTTAAAAGATGTGCGGGTAAGTTTACTTTGTCCGAATATGATAACCATATGCCAGTAGCCCCCGAGACTTGAAGCAGTTGGTACAAATGATTTAAGGATCATTGTATAACCAGGTTCTTACGGAGAAGAATGACCTGCTAGCCCAAGAGCTGGAGCCGGGCACAGCTAACTGCTGCTACCGCTGAACTGGAAAAGCTCAAGAAGGCGTCCTCTGGTAATATTTCCCTCCGTCGAGAAACAATGATTATATGCCAACTGTGCTGATACTGCTGCTTGTCTCATAATAGGGTCGTTGGACCAACTGGAAGAGAAACCGAAGGCTGCTCAAATGGACGAGAAAGAGGCGAAAAGACTGCACGCCGCAGGCGAGCGCGTTCTGACCCGAGTCAGGGAGGAGAAAAACAAACTCCAGGATTCCAACATCCAGCTAGGCGAGGAACTGAAAGATGTGCAGGCCCAACTGGCCGACTCCGTGAAGGAGAATAGAAGGCTCCGAGGCGGCATATTCAGTATGTGGCTGGACTTACCTTATAATAGTTCGAAGATGAAAGGTACTGACAAAGTTATGTTTGAAGGTATGCTGACTGGCCGTCCCGAAGAGGAGGTGTCCGGATCGTCGGATGATCCGCTGCACGGGGCTATCGCAAATGCACGACCAAGCTCGGCAAGCAATGCAGAGTGTTGTTAAGGCCTTATGGCCATCCACCTCCCCTCTAGGAAGTATGGAGGAGCTTGTAGAGCTATTCAAGGGAGCGCGGCGACGTATCCAATTATGGAAGATATCGGCCTACCGGGAGGGTGCGCGAGAGGCCTGGGCCATGGTGAAAACACGGTATACCAAGCTTGATCCGAATCACATGGCCTGGGTCGGACCTTTAGGGTCAGATGGGAAAGAAGTGCCCGTTAATTTGGTATATGACCAAGTAGTAGTAGCTGCCAAATATTCCCAACATGATTGTAAGTTAGATAGCCTATTGGTTGGTATATAGGAGATTTATGAGTCTAAGTGACTATGTACTTTCCTTGACATATGTAAATTCTAGCTGAATTGTAAAACAATTGTCATGGCAGACCTTTTCGCTTCAACCTCGGGACCCGAAGGTGCGGAGTGTTTCCGAATACCCGTGCAGCAGAATAGACCGGGGAATGCATGGAAACCAAGCATAGGGGTCATAGTTGCTTGAACAGACAAGTTGTATTCGGCTAGTTATGTTATATTACATTAAAGTTGTAAGAAACATCTTCCAGAGAGAATAGTTCCATTAAGGGTTCCTTTCCCTGGGTGTGCATGCATTACAGTGCATGTCCGAACTGTGATTGAAAAAATCTATATATATATCTTCTGGGGGTTCGCAATGGAGCGAATGCAAAAAACATCTTTAATCCACCGACCGAATATTCCCTTAAGAACGCTAGCTTTCGGCTTCACCCAGTCTGAGGTACACATCCGGATGACCCGACAGTAACAATCACAGAGGTGCTCCCTTTATGCCCTAGCCGAGCTAACGAGAACGTAGGGCATAAGCACATGAGCCAGGTGTAACACCCCGGATATGATTTACCCAATTTGTACTCCAACTCTTGCCGTTTCCGGCATTAAGTTATTTTATTTTCTCGGGTTCGGGTCTTTGTCTCCGTGTGTTGTTATCGTTGCCATGCATCTCACATCATGTCATCATGTGCATTGCATTTGCATACGTGTTCATCTCATGCATTTGAGCATTTTCCCCGTTGTCCGTTTTGCATTCCGGCGCTTCGTTCTCCTCCGGTGGTCATTTCTACCTTTCTTTTGTGTGTGGGGATTAGACATTTCCGGACTGGACCGAGACTTTCCAAGCGGCCTTGGTTTACTACTGGTAGACCGCCTGTCAAGTTTCGTACCATTTGGACTCCGTTTGATGCTCCAACGGTTAACCGAGGGACCGAAAAGGCCTCATGTGTGTTGCAGCCCAACACCCCTCCAATTTGTCCCAAAACCCACCTAAACCTTCTCCATCATCTAGAGCATTCGATCACGATAGCGTGGCCGAAAACCGCACCTCATTTGGACACTCCTAGCTCCCTCTATGCCTATATATACCTCCCCCTCTCCAAATTTTGGATCTCCCCGTCCAAAACCCTAAAAAAAACACCTCGCGCCGGCCGGACACGTCCGTCCTCGGCCAGACAGCGTCCGCCGCCGCCTCCGGCCAACCGGGGCGCGCCACGTCACCTGGGGGAGAGCCCCACTTCGGCGCCACCGCGCGGGCCTGCCAGGCCCGCACCGGGCCCCCGCGGCCCACCTGCCCACCGCCGCCCGAGCCTTCGTCTTCAAGCTCCGCGGCGAGCCCGCGCCGCCTCGCCTCTCTCTCCGGCGGAGCCGCGCCACAGCACCGCAGCACGAACTCGCCGTCGGCCGCCTCGTCCCTCGACGGCAGGAGCCTCCCCGCCGCCATCACTGGCCATCACCATCGACGCCGCCGCCCTGGCCTTCCTCCTCCCTCCTCAACGTCGCCTCCCCAAGCTCTCCGGCAAGCCGCCGGCCTACCTCCCCGACGAACTCCGGCGTTCCTCGGTCGGCGTGTGCCCAGATCTAGATCCGAGCTACAGTAACCTAGGGTTGACCTCGATTTTTCCCCAAGTCTGCATATTATTTGCTCATGTTCTTCATGCTATAACTTTGCATCCGTAGCTCCGTTTTGGCCATATAGCATATCAAAATGTTCATCTCAAAGAGTAAATCATTTCATTCCATTGCATCAATTTCATTTGAGTTCATCTTGATGCCCGAAATGCTGTTAGAAGAGTGCTACTTGAAATATTTGTCGGATCTGCTACTCCATTTAGATTTTTGTCATTTTTGTCATGATTATTGTGTGCATGATATGCCCATGAGCTCTATATATGTTTTGTTAAGGGTATTGCCATCTTTCCAGAGGTGCAACCCATGTACTTTTGTGATGTGTGTGGTGACTCGCACGAGCTTGCAAACTGAGACTCTTGGTAATGCTGATTTCAGGGACTTAGCATTTCCACTAAGTACTTGAGCTGTTTATCTCATGATGCCATATGTTCATGTTGTTTCCTAGTGATCCGTGCCTCTTTTGAGGATGATCAGTAAGGATGTTTTGTTAATCTTCTAGTGCTCTATCCATCCATGTCTTTGTTTGCAATTATGGAGCACCCTAGCTTGAGTCAATCGAGCTCTACTTTTGCTACTTCGTGAATCTGGGTAGATTGTCTACTTGTTAGCGATTTTGCCGATGATGTTGTAGTTGATCCGTGCATGCTATGCTATTGTTCTTGCCATGTCTAGCTTGCATTTTGTGTATTCTTGATGGGTGTATGCTTAGATTATCATGACTTGCTCCGTAGTGAGTGCATCGAGCTCGTAAACATGCCTACTTGATATCTGTTTTCAGCATGCTCCAGTTTTCACTAAGTCTGAGTACTGATTATGTTTTTGCCATGTTCACATGCTTGCAATTGTATTTTCTGATCCCTTTTGGCTCAAGGTCACTAAGGGACTTTTGTTAAGCTCTTTTAGTAGCTCCATGCCATGCTTTAATTTGCCATGTTCAGGTCCTGTAGCATGTAGTTTTGTTGCTCTGAAGTGTGCTACCTGATCTGAAATTCCAGACAAGTGTTAATTTCTTCCCCCCGCGGATTTGGTCCCCGTACGAGCCGGGATGACGTCCTTCAAGGGCGGGGCTCAAGCGGAGAACTTCCCCAATCCGTCTAGGGGAGAACGAGTATGCTTCGTCCCCTTCTTGTTAAGAGGTGTCGGATTTCCGATCCATCCCTTCCTCCGAGGTCTGCCGGAGTATTACGGCCTCCAACTGCACAGTCTCACTCCCGCCTCTATCCTTCATATTGAGGGTTATGTCCCTCTATGTGAGCTATTCTTGGGCTACGAGGCCCATTTTGATTTATGGAGAAGACTGTTCTGCCTCGTCCCTTGTAATCAAAGTGGGTTAATTTTTGAAGTGGGAGGAGCCGAAGTGTGGCGCATCGCTGGGACCGGATACCTGTCCGGCACGCCGAAGAAAGCTTCCGAAGAGTGGCCTTCCGAATGGTTCTACATCGATGGCGTCGCTCTTCCCGACCCCGTCCGTTTGGGCTTCCCCGAGTTTTCAAGTGCTCCATTGAAGAAACGCCATAGCTGGCGTCCTCGGAGCCTCGAGGAAGTGGATAGTGCAGAGATTAGCCTGCTGCTGGGCAAGATTAAGATGCTTTCCTAGTCCGGATTGTCAATAGTCGAGGTAATGGAGATCTCCATAACGCGGGGGGTCCAGCCACTCCAATACAGAGGGCTGCCCATGTGGCATTATAACGGGGAAGACGAAGCCTCACGCTACGGTCGGAAGGGCCCAAAGACCCCCGCCGCTCTGGACAAAATATTGGCCGAACTGTATAAAGGGGAGAAGGAGGAGTTCACCCATCTCCAATATCGAGATGGATTTTCCATGTATAATCCTCCTAGCTGGGTAAGCTCTAACTCCACTATTTTACCCCTGTCCCTGAATCATTCTTGACAGGCAATATCTTATCCGCTTATAACAGGAATGGGGAAAGGCTGTCGAGGGGATCCACGACCCTACCCCTTAGCCGGAGAATCGCAACCGGGATCTTGACCCCGGATATGAGGAAGATCTGGACATATTTTTGGAGCTCGAGGATGGAATATTCTATTAGATGAGTTATGATGGTACAAATGTACCCATCATCGCTGATTGCCCCGGTCTCCTTCCTGCTTCGCATGTAAGTAATCCGGAGATACCTTGTCCAAGAGAGTTTTCTCATTCTTCCTCACTCACCGCACTGTCCTATGCTCAAAAGGGGAGGCGTTCGACGCGCCATGCTGCCCCGGGGGCATCTCCGAAGAGAGCACCCCCACATTGGGCAAGCCTTCAAAGAGGAAGGCAAACGAAGATACGGCCGAGCCTTCATCAAAGAGTTATGGATTTGCAAATACGCACCTTGGCAGTCACATCCAACTGTGACCTTTCCGTTTACCCTGTATCAGGAAAAAGGTGTGCCGGACTATATCCGGGGGTTCAGCCGGTCATACTTCCCGCAGCCAGGATCCAGATCCTGCCGTAAAGACGGGGGATGATGCGGGGGTGACGCTGGACTGTCCTCCAGCCGAGGATTTGGAGGATGTATCCATCACCAACTCGGAAGTGGAGAGCACCATGAATCCTCGGTGCCGCAGGGCCGTTTTACAAGACCCCGATTTTTCAGAAGAGGCATTTAACGCCTTCAGCTCGGCTGATGCATATATCAGAGCTGCTCGAGATGGGCTTAACAGAGCCACAAAGCAACATTTAAAAGATGTGCGGGTAAGTTTACTTTGTCCGAATATGATAACCATATGCCAGTAGCCCCCGAGACTTGAAGCAGTTGGTACAAATGATTTAAGGATCATTGTATAACCAGGTTCTTACGGAGAAGAACGACCTGCTAGCCCAAGAGCTGGAGCCAGGCACAGCTAACTGCTGCTACCGCTGAACTGGAAAAGCTCAAGAAGGCGTCCTGTGGTAATATTTCCCTTCGTCGAGAAACAATGATTATATGCCAACTGTGCTGATACTGCTGCTTGTCTCATAATAGGGTCGTTGGACCAACTGGAAGAGAAACTGAAGGCTGCTCAAATGGACGAGAAAGAGGCGAAAAGACTGCACGCCGCAGACGAGCGTGTTCTGACCCGAGTCAGGGAGGAGAAAAACAAACTCCAGGATTCCAACATCCAGCTGGGCGAGGAACTGAAAGATGTGCAGGCCCAACTGGCCGACTCCGTGAAGGAGAATAGAAGGCTCCGAGGCGGCATATTCAGTATGTGGCTGGACTTACCTTATAATAGTTCGAAGATGAAAGGTACTGACAAAGTTATGTTTGAAGGTATGCTGACAGGCCGTCCTGAAGAGGAGGTGTCCGGATCGTCGGATGATCCGCTGCACGGGGCTATCGCAAATGCACGACCAAGCTCGGCAAGCAATGCAGAGTGTTGTTAAGGCCTTATGGCCATCCACCTCCCCTCCAGGAAGTATGGAGGAGCTTGTAGAGCTATTCAAGGGAGCGCGGCGACGTATCCAATTATGGAAGATATCGGCCTGCCGGGAGGGTGCGCGAGAGGCCTGGGCCATGGTGAAAACACGGTATACCAAGCTTGATCCGAATCACATGGCCCGGGTCGGACCTTTACGGTCAGATGGGAAAGAAGTGCCCGTTAATTTGGTATATGACCAAGTAGTAGTAGCTGCCAAATATTCCCAACATGATTGTAAGTTAGATAGCCTTTTGGATGGTATATAGGAGATTTATGAGTCTAAGTGACTATGTACTTTCCTTGACATATGTAAATTCTAGCTAAATTGTAAAACAATTGTCATGGCAGACCTTTTCGCTTCAACCTCGGGACCCGAAGGTGCGGAGTGTTTCCGAATACCCGTGCAGCAGAATAGACCGGGGAATGCATGGAAACCAAGCATAGGGGTCATAGTTGCTTGAATAGACAAGTTGTATTCGGCTAGTTATGTTATATTACATTAAAGTTGTAAGAAACATCTTCCAGAGAGAATAGTTCCATTAAGGGTTCCTTTCCCTGGGTGTGCATGCATTACAGTGCATGTCCGAACTGTGATTGAAAAAATCATAGTATATATATATATATATATATATATATATATATCTTCTTGGGGTTCGCAATGGAGCGAATGCAAAAAACATCTTTAATCCACCGACCGAATATTCCCTTAAGAACGCTAGCTTTCGGCTTCACCCAGTCTGAGGTACACATCTGGATGACCCGACAGTAAGAATCACAGAGGTGCTCCCTTTATGCCCTAGCCGAGCTAACGAGAACGTAGGGCATAAGCACATGAGCCAGGTGTAACACCCCGGATATGACTTACCCAATTTGTACTCCAACTCTTGCCGTTTCTAGCGTTAAGTTATTTTATTTTCTCGGGTTCGGGTCTTTGTCTCCGTGTGTTGTTATCGTTGCCATGCATCTCACATCATGTCATCATGTGCATTGCATTTGCATACGTGTTCATCTCATGCATTTGAGCATTTTCCCCGTTGTCCGTTTTGCATTCCGGCGCTTCGTTCTCCTTCGGTGGTCATTTCTACCTTTCTTTCGTGTGTGGGGATTAGACATTTCTGGACTGGACCGAGACTTGCCAAGCGGCCTTGGTTTACTACCGGTAGACCGCCTGTCAAGTTTCGTACCATTTGGACATCGTTTGATGCTCCAACGGTTAACCGAGGGACCGAAAAGGCCTCATGTGTGTTGCAGCCCAACACCCCTCCAATTTGTCCCAAAACCCACCTAAACCTTCTCCATCATCTAGAGCGTTCGATCACGATCGCGTGGCCGAAAACCGCACCTCATTTGGACACTCCTAGCTCCCTCTATGCCTATATATACCTCCTCCTCTCCAAATTTCGGATCTCCCCGTCCAAAACCCTAAAAAAAACACCTCGCGCCGGCCGGACACATCCGTCCCCGGCCGGACAGCATCCGCCGCCGCCTCCGGCCAACCGGGGCGCGCCACGTCACCTGGGGGAGAGCCCCACTTCGCCGCCGCCGCGCGGGCCCGCCAGGCCCGCACCGGGCCCCCGCGGCCCACCTGCCCACCGCCGCCCGCGCCTTCGTCTTCAAGCTCCGCGGCGAGCCCGCGCCGCCTCGCCTCTCTTTCTGGCGGTGCCGCGCCACCGCGCTGCAGCACGAACTCGCCGGCGGCCGCCTCGTCCCTCGACGGCAGGAGCCTCCCCGCCGCCATCGCCGGCCATCACCATCGACGCCGCCGCCCCGGCCTTCCTCCTCCCTCCTCAACGCCGCCTCCCCAAGCTCTCCGGCAAGCCGCCGGCCTAACTCCCCGACGAACTCCAGCGTTCCTTGGTCGGCGTGCGCCCAGATCTAGATCCGAGCTACAGTAACCTAGGGTTGACCTCGATTTTTCCCTAAGTCTGCATATTATTTGCTCATGTTCTTCATGCTATAACTTTGCATCTGTAGCTCCATTTTGGGCATATAGCATATCAAAATGTTCGCCTCAGAGAGTAAATCATTTCATTCCATTGCATCAATTTCATTTGAGTTCATCTTGATGCCCGAAATGCTGTTAGAATAGTGCTACTTGAGATATTTGTCGAATCTGCTACTCCATTTAGATTTTTGTCATTTTTGCCATGATTATTGTGTGCATGATATGCCCATGAGCTCTACATATGTTTTGTTAAGTGTTTTGCCATCTTTCCAGAGGTGCAACCCATGTATTTTTGTGATGTGTGTGGTGACTAGCACGAGCTTGCAAAGTGAGACTCTTGGTAATGCTGATTTCAGGGACTTAGCATTTCCACCAAGTCCTTGAGCTGTTTATCTCATGATGCCATATGTTCATGTTGTTTGCTAGTGATCCGTGCCTCTTTTGAGGATGATCAGTAAGGATGTTTTGTTAATCTTGTAGTTCTCTATCCATCCATGTCTTTGTTTACAATTATGGAGCAGCCTAGCTTGAGTTAATCGAGCTCTACTTTTGCTACTTCGTGAATCTGGGCAGATTGTCTACTTGTTAGCGATTTTGTCGATGATGTTGTAGTTGATCCGTGCATGCTATGCTATTGTTCTTGCCATGTCTAGCTTGCATTTTGTGTATTCTTGATGGGTGTATGGTTAGATTATCATGACTTGCTCCGTAGTGAGTGCATCGAGCTCGTAAACATGCCTACTTGATATCTGTTTTCAGCATGCTCTAGTTTTCACTAAGTCTGAGTACTGATTATGTTTTTGCCACGTTCACATGCTTGCAATTGTATTTTCTGATCCCTTTTGGCTCAAGGTCACTAAGGGACTTTTGTTAAGCTCTTTTAGTAGCTCCATGCCATGCTTTAATTTGCCATGTTCAGGTCCTGTAGCATGTAGTTTTGTTGCTCCGAAGTGTGCTACCTGATCTGAAATTCCAGACAAGTGTTAATTTCACTAAGTCTGAAATCTGTTTGCCATATGTATTTTTGCCATGCTTGTTTGAACCTGTTAATGGATGAATTGGCCGTAGCGCAGTGCTAGACTTTTGTTAAGCATCATGAATGCATCCCTTCCATGTATTTTGTTGTCATGGTTGAGTGCTGTAGCTTGTTCATCTCTTTGCATTTAGATGGCTACTTGCGGTAAATCGCAGACCGGTGTCATATTTGAATTGCTTGCCATTTCCAAACCTAACTCCGATTCCGATGTTCTTTATATCATTTTCAAGCGATTTCATCTCATCTTTCCAGTGGCACACTTGGATTCCCAAGTTGAGGCCAGGTTCATGCATCCCTTATCAAATCTTGCATATGCATCCCGCATAGCATAATATCCTTGCATCCTATTGTTTGATCTTTGCACGTGGTTGATTGTGCTCCGTTTGCTTGTTTGTCTTGTTTGGGTAGAGCTGGGAGACGAGTTCGCTAATGAGGAGCCCGTTGAGTTTGTCTTGTTTGCTTTCGAAATCACTACTATCTTTCCTTTGCTAGATGCTCGTTCTTTTGCTATGCCAATGCTACGATGCCTACCACTTGCTTGCAAGCCTCCCAAATTGCCATGTCAAACCTCTAACCCACCATGTCCTAGCAAACCGTTGATTGGCTATGTTACCGCTTTGCTCAGCCCCTCTTATAGCGTTGCTAGTTGCAGGTGAAGATTGGAGACCGTTCCTTGTTGGAACTTTATTTACTTGTTGGGATATCATTATATTGCCATGTTATCTTAATGCATCTATATAGTTGGCAAAGGGTGAAAGGCTCGGCCTCTCGCCTAGTGTTTTGTTCCACCCTTGCTGCCCTAGTTTCCGTTATATCGGTGTTATGTTCCCGGATTTTGTGTTCCTTACGCGGTTGGGTTATAAGGGGAACCCCTTGATAGTTCGCCTTGATTAAAGCTTTTCCAGCAATGCCCAACCTTGGTTTTACCATTTGCCACCTAGCCTCTTTTCCCTTGGGTTTCTGGAGCCCGAGGGTCATCTTATTTAAACCCCCCCCGGGCCAGCGCTCCTCTGAGTGTTGGTCCACCCTAGAGCCCCTTGCAGCGCCACCTCGGGGAAACTCGAGGGCTAGTTTTAGTTGTACGGATTGCTTATCCGATTGTGCCCTGAGAACGAGATATGTGCAGCTCCTATCGGGATTTGTCGGCACATTCGGGCGGTGTTGCTGGATTAGTTTTAACCTGTCGAAGTGTCTTCAAGAACCGAGGTACCGAGTCTGATCGGAACGTCTCGGGAGGAGGTCTATTCCTTCGTTGACCGTGAGAGCTTGTCATGGGCTAAGTTGGGACTCCCCTGCAGGGATTTGAACTTTCGAAAGCCATGCCCGCGGTTATGGGCAGATGGGAATTTGTTAATGTCCGGTTGTAGATAACTTGAACCTTAACTTAATTAAAATGAATCAACCGTGTGAGTTACCGTGATGGCCTCTTCTCGGCGGAGTCCGAGAAGTGGACACGGTGTTGGAGTAATGTTTGCTGCAGGATTTGCCCTCTAGTTATGCGTTCGCGCTTTGCCTCCTCTTCTCGCTCTCTTTTGCGAATAGGTTAGCCACCATATATGCTAGTCGCTTGCTGCAGCTCCACATATATTTACCTTGCCTTTCCTTTTTAAGCTTAAATAGTCTTGATCGCGAGGGTGCGAGATTGCTGAGTCCCTGTGGCTCACAGATTACTATTACACCAGATGCAGGACCTGATGTTTCCGCTCCAGATGACGCGCTTGAGCTCAAGTGGGAGTTCGACGAGGACTCTCAATGATACTATGTTTCCTTTCCTGAGGATCAGTAGTGGTGCCCTGTTGGGTGTGATCGGGACCGTGTCGCATGTTGGGTTATCTTTTATTTTGGCGCCGTAGTCGGGCCATGAGTGTTTGGATGATGTAATGTTATTTATGTACTTGATTGACATGGCGAGTGTAAGCCAACTATGTTATCTCCCCTTTTATTATCTATATTACATGGGATGTTGTGAAGATTGCCTAACTTGCGACATATGCCTTCAATGCGATTATGCCTCTAAGTCGTGCCTCGACACGTGGGAGATATAGTCGCATCGAGGGTGTTACAAGTTGGTATCAGAGCCTTCCCCAACCTTAGGAGCCCCATTGCTTGATCGTTTTTAGCAGCCGAGTTGTGTCTAGAAAAATGTTTTGAGTCATTTAGGAATTATATATCGGAGAGTTTAGGAATTCTTTTTACTTCCCAGTCTCCTCATCGCTCTGGTAAGGCATCCTGACGTAGAGTTTTGACTCTTCTCTTCTCAAATTTCACTAAAAATTTTTTAGGATCACGCGGGTATCTTGGAATCGTTCGATGGTTTTATGATGAGAACATTGTCTTGGTGCCTCCTGTCAGGGGTTTTGTGGAAGTGTCCCGGGGAGTTGAGCTCTGAGGTGTTGTCGTCATAATTTTATCGTTGCAGTTCTGGAATACCTGAGTTTAGTACGCCGACATCGAAAATCTCTTTTATGCAGTTCGTTGGTGAGATAACCTCGACGCCACCCAGTACTGGGGCGGGAGTTCGGGAGTATCGCCATAACTTGTATAACGGATGCTTTTCGAAGGTTGAGGTAGATGGTTTCCAAAGTTTTTCTTGGTTATGTGTTGAAGGATGGATACAGCTGGATGTAGGATTTGCTAGATTTGGGTGAGATATTATGCTTCCCCTGTATCCCCAACACCTGATTGCATAACCGGAAAGGTTCGGGAGTTTCATAGGTGGGAATTCTTGTAGCTCTAGTTTCTTCTTCCACGGATATTTGGTTTGAGATTGGGATTTCTTACCGAGTATTCGTTCTTGATCCGTACCTTGTTGATTTATTTCTCTACCTAAATTCTAAGTGGCTTCTCAATTTATGGATATGTGACCATTTCAAGAGGAATGCATTCGTTCGTTTTGTTCGGATGTGAAGACTATATTTTGCAATTTTCATTCCGTTGGATTCAGCTTCAATATTTATCTATCAATGTGCTAATGGATGTCAACCTCTTCAGGATGGCTCCTCCAACGCGCACGACTCCGAATCCTGATCCGCCACCACCTCCACCTCCTCCGGAGGCATGGCAAGCTGTGATGGCCGCAACCAATGCAAACACACAGTTGATCATGCAATTTCTCCAAGAGCGCAATCAAGGCAACCAAGGGAACCAAGACAACAATCAGAATCACTTTGCTACACTCAACCAGTTCCTTGCTAACGGGCCAAAGACTTTCAGCAATTGTGTTGAGGCAACCGATGCTGACGATTGCCTCGTGGATCTGTGCAAGCATTTCGAGTGCAGTAACGTCAGGCTTGAGGACTTTGTCAAGTTCGCTTCCTTCCAACTCAAAGATCAAGCTGCAGAATGGTTCCAACAATACAAGGACTCCAGAGGTGGACGCGTTATCACTTGGGATGAATTCCGTCAAGATTTCAGAGCTCACCATATCCCTCAGAGCGTGGTTGAAAACAAGCGTGAGGAATTCCGCAACCTGAAGCAAGGCTCTTTGTCTGTCTATGACTACAACAAGTTGTTTCAGAAGCTCACCCGTTTTGCCAAGCAGGACGTCCCTGATGAGAAGAGCATGATATACCAGTTCAGGGGTGGTCTCAGAGAAGAAATCCAGCTCGCTCTTGTCCTCTTTGAGCCCTTGAGGTATGATGAGTTCTACAACATGGCATTGAAGCAAGAGGCTGCTCAACTGAGGTGTGATGCTTCCAAGAAGCGAGTCAGAGATGCTACTCCTTCTTCCTCTACTCAAGTGGCCAAGCAGCAGAAGTATTGGCTTCCTCCTCCTCCGTTCCGTCAGCTGTATCAGCAGTAGGGCAAAGGTGGCAGTAGATCTTACCACCCACCCAACCCTGGCTTTCAGAACAAGACTTCGTCTCAAGCTCCAAGATCGAGTGCTCCGTACCACCGTCCGCTTTCAGAGGTCACGTGCAACAAGTGCCAACAGAAGGGTCACTATGCCAACAAGTGTCTCAACCAGAGGCGCCTCCCTCCTCCTCCTCCTGTGAGATCGGCAAGTACAGCTGTGGTCAAGCATAACCCCAAGTACGCCAAGGTCAATATGGTGAATGCAGCTCAGGCAGAGGATTCATCAGATGT
The DNA here is from genome assembly GCF_018294505.1 of Triticum aestivum. NCBI lineage: Eukaryota > Viridiplantae > Streptophyta > Magnoliopsida > Poales > Poaceae > Triticum > Triticum aestivum. The sequence continues at coordinate 287,183,352 of NC_057806.1, read as the reverse complement.
CATCATGGGTAACCTTCCTGTTAACGATATTCCCGCAAGAGTTCTTTTTGACACTGGTGCATTGCATTGTTTCATCTCGAGACCTTTTGCATCTAAGCATGATTTTGTTACTCAAGTGTTGCCGAAACCGTTGGCTATTGTCTCTCCGGTCCATCAAATGACATCTCGAGTATGCGTTCCGGATGTTACAATCACTTTGGGTGACTATAAGTTCTTGTCCTCTCCAAATGTTCTGGGTGATTCGGATATTGATCTTATTCTTGGAATGGATTGGCTTTCTAAGCACAAGGCTCAGCTTGATTGTGCAGCCAGGCAGATTCAATTGACTCATTCGTCTGAGGATGTAATTGTGTTTGCCGCTCGTGATCATACCATCCGTCTATTTTCTCTCAATGAGAAGGGTGAACTCGATGCCATCTCGCAAATTCCAGTCGTTTGCGAATATCAAGACGTCTTTCCAGAAGAGCTTCCAGGAATGCCTCTGCACCGGCCAGTTGAATTCATTATTGATCTTGAGCCTGGCATGGAACCAGTGTGAAAGCGTCCTTACAAGCTCGGACCTGAAGAGTTGAAGGAGCTGAAGAAGCAACTCGATATTCAAGACAAAATGTGTCTCATCCGGCCTAGTTCTTCTCCGTGGGGTTGTGGTGTTCTTTTTGTGAAGAAGAAGGATGGAACGGACCGACTTTGTGTTGATTACCGTCCATTGAACAAGAAGACCATCAAGAACAAATACCCACTTCCCAACATCAACAAGCTGTTCGAACAACTCAAAGGTGCCCAAGTATTCTCCAAGCTTGATCTCTGTATGGGTTATCATCAGATTCGAATCCGTGAGCAAGATATTCCCAAGACGGCTTTCAGGACAAGCTATGGTTCATATGAATACACTGTCATGTCTTTTGGCCTCGTCAACGCTCCTCCGACGTTCTCTCGCATGATGAACTTCATCTTCAACGCCTACACCAATGACTTCGTTTTGGTCTATCTCGACGACATTCTGGTTTTCTCGAAGAACAAGGAAGATCATGCCAAGCACTTGCGTTTGGTTCTTGATAAGCTCAGGGAACACCAGTTCTACGCCAAGTTCTCCAAGTGTGAATTTTGGCTCGATGAGGTTCTTTATCTTGGTCATATCATCTCTGCCAAGGGCATTGCGGTGAATCCTGAGAAGGTGTCTGCAATTGTGAATTGGGAACCTCCTCAGAACGTGAAGCAACTCCGTAGCTTCCTCGGTCTCGCAAGCTATTGTCGAAGATTTGTTGAAAACTTTCTCCAAGATCGCGAAGCCTCTCTCAAATCTTCTCCAGAAGCACGTCAAGTACGTTTGGTCTCCGGAGTGTGACATTGCTTTCAACACTTTGAAAGAGAAATTGATCACTGCTCCAGTTCTGACTCCGCCTGATGAATCCAAGCCGTACGAGGTCTTTTGTGATGCCTCTCTCCAAGGTCTTGGCGCAGTGTTGATGCAAGAGAAGAAAGTTGTTGCTTATACCTCTCGCCAGTTGAAGCCCAATGAGAAGAACTACCCCACTCATGATCTCGAGTTGGCGGCAGTTGTGCATGCTCTTTTGACTTGGAGACATCTCTTATTGGGAAGAAAAGTGGACATTTTCACTGACCACAAGAGTCTCAAGTACATCTTCACTCAGCCTAATCTCAACCTCAGGCAAACTCGATGGGTCGAAATGATTCAAGAGTATAATCCGAGTATCGAGTATACTCCAGGCAAGGCCAATGTGATTGCTGACGCATTGAGCAGAAAGGCTTATTGCAACAGTCTGATTCTCAAGCCTTATCAACCCGAGCTTTGTGAAGCTTTCCGCAAACTTAATCTGCAAGTTGTTCCTCAAGGTTTCCTCGCCAACCTTCAAGTCTCTCCTACCTTGGAAGACCAGATTCGCCAAGCCCAGCTTCTTGATGCTATGGTGAAAAAGGTGAAGATTGGGATTGCCAAGAGTCAACCCAAGTACAAGTGCTACCGCCTTGATGACAAGGATACTCTCTTCTTCGAGGATCGTATTGTTGTGCCCAAAGGTGACCTCCGTAAAGTGATCATGAACGAGGCTCACAATTCTCTCCTCTCCATCCACCCTGGGAGCACGAAGATGTATCAGGACCTCAAGCAGGCTTATTGGTGGACTCGAATGAAGCGCGAGATTGCTCAATTCGTGAATGAATGTGATGTCTGCAGAAGAGTGAAGGCAGAACACCAAAGGCCAGCTGGTCTCCTCCAACCTCTTGCCATTCCAGAATGGAAGTTTGACCACATTGAGATGGACTTCGTGACTGGGTTTCCAAAGTCCAAGCGTGGCAATGATGCTATATTCGTTGTCATCGACAAACTCACCAAAGTGGCTCACTTTCTGCCTATCAAAGAGTCAATCACTGCAGCTCAATTGGCGGAACTCTATACCTCTCGAATTGTCTCTCTGCACGGTATTCCACAAGTGATCTCTTCAGACCGTGGCAGCATCTTTACCTCCAAGTTTTGGGATTCTTTTCAGAAGGCCATGGGCACCAACATCCGCTTCAGCACAGCTTTCCATCCTCAAACTAGCGGTCAAGTCGAGCGTGTCAATCAGATTCTTGAAGATATGCTCAGGGCTTGTGTGATCTCCTTCGGCATGAAGTGGGAGGATTGTCTTCCTTATGCTGAATTCTCCTACAACAACAGTTTTCAAGCAAGTTCGGGCAAGGCCCCATTTGAAATTCTGTATGGCAGGAAGTGTCGTACCCCTCTCAACTGGTCTGAAACCGGTGAACGTCAGCTTCTCGGAAATGACTTAATCACAGAGGCGGAGGAAATGTGCGAAGTCATTCGAGATAACCTCAAAGCAGCCCAATCCCGCCAGAAGAGCTACTATGATAGTAAGCACCGTGATTTGGCTTTCGAGATCGGAGATCATGTTTACCTCCGCGTCTCTCCTATGAAAGGTACTCGTCGCTTCGGTATCAAAGGGAAGCTTGCCCCTAGATACGTGGGACCTTTCAAGATTGTCAGCAAGAGAGGCGATCTCGCCTATCAACTCGAGCTTCCTTCAAACTTTGCAAATGTTCATGATGTGTTCCATGTCTCTCAGCTTCGAAAGTGCTTCAAGACTCCTGACCGCACCATCAACTTCGAGGACATTGAGCTCCAAGAAGATCCATCCTATCGTGAGCACCCCGTTGCTATTCTTGAAGAGACTGAACGCAAGACTCGCAACAAGTCAATCAAATTCCTCAAAGTCAAGTGGTCACACCATTCCAACCGTGAAGCTACCTGGGAACGCGAGGATCACCTCCGTTCTGAGTACCCGGCGTTCTTTCAGTCCTAGATCTCGGGACGAGATCCTTTCGTAGTGGTGGAGTGTTGTAACACCCCGGATATGATTTACCCAATTTGTACTCCAACTCTTGCCATTTCCGGCGTTAAGTTATTTTATTTTCTCGGGTTCGTGTCTTTGTCTCCGTGTGTTGTTATCGTTGCCATGCATCTCACATCATGTCATCATGTGCATTGCATTTGCATACGTGTTCATCTCATGCATTTGAGCATTTTCCCCGTTGTCCGTTTTGCATTCCAGCGCTTCGTTCTCCTCCGGTGGTCATTTCTACCTTTCTTTCATGTGTGGGGATTAGACATTTCCGGACTGGACCAAGACTTGCCAAGCGGCCTTGGTTTACTACCGGTAGACCGCCTGTCAAGTTTCGTACCATTTGGACTTCGTTTAATGTTCCAACGGTTAACCGAGGGACCGAAAAGGCCTCGTGTGTGTTGCAGCCCAACACCCCTCCAATTTGGCCCAAAACCCACCTAAACCTTCTCCATCATCTAGAGCGTTCGATCACGATCGCGTGGCCGAAAACCGCACCTCATTTGGACACTCCTAGCTCCCTCTATGCCTATATATACCTCCCCCTCTCCAAATTTCGGATCTCCCCGTCCAAAACCCTAAAAAAAACAACTCGCGCCGGCCGGACACGTCCGTCCCCGGCCGGACACGTCCGTCCCCGGCCGGACAGCGTCCGCCGCCGCCTCCGGCCAACCGGGGCGCGCCACGTCACCTGGGGGAGAGCCCCACTTCGCCGCTGCCGTGCGGGCCCGCCAGGCCCGCACCGGGCCCCCGCGGCCCACCTGCCCACCGCCGCCCGCGCCTTCGTCTTCAAGCTCCGCGGCAAGCCCGCGCCACCTCGCCTCTCTCTCCGACGGAGCCGCGCCACCGCGCCGCAGCACGAACTCGCCGGCGGCCGCCTCGTCCCTCGGCGGCAGGAGCCTCCCCGCCGCCATCGCCGGCCATCACCATCGACGCCGCCGCCCCGGCCTTCCTCCTCCCTCCTCAACGCTGCCTCCCCGAGCTCTCCGGCAAGCCGCCGGCCTACCTCCCCGACGAACTCCGGCGTTCCTCGGTCGACGTGCGCCCAGATCCAGATCCGAGCTACAGTAACCTAGGGTTGACCTCGATTTTTCCCTAAGTCTGCATATTATTTGCTCATGTTTTTCATGCTATAACTTTGCATCCGTAGCTCCGTTTTGGGCATATAGCATATCAAAATGTTCGCTTCAGAGAGTACATCATTTTATTCCATTGCATCATTTTCATTTGAGTTCATCTTGATGCCCGAAATGCTGTTAGAAGAGTGCTACTTGAGATATTTGTTGGATCTGCTACTCCATTTAGATTTTTGTCTTTTTTGCCATGATTATTGTGTGCATGATATGCCCATGAGCTCTACATATGTTTTGTTAAGGGTTTTGCCATCTTTCCAGAGGTGCAACCCATGTATTTTTGTGATGTGTGTGGTGACTAGCACGAGCTTGCAAAGTGAGGCTCTTGGTAATGCTGATTTCAGGGACTTAGCATTTCCAATAAGTCCTTGAGCTGTTTATCTCATGATGCCATATGTTCATGTTGTTTCCTAGTGATCCGTGCCTCTTTTGAGGATGATCAGTAAGGATGTTTTGTTAATCTTGTAGTGCTCTATCCATCCATATCTTTGTTTGCAATTATGGACCACCCTAGCTTGAGTCAATCGAGCTCTACTTTTGCTACTTCGTGAATCTAGGCAGATTGTCTACTTGTTAGCGATTTTGCCGATGATGTTGTAGTTGATCCGTGCATGCTATGCTATTGTTCTTGCCATGTCTATCTTGAATTTTGTGTATTCTTGATGGGTGTATGCTTAGATTATCATGACTTGCTCCGTAGTGAGTGCATCGAGCTCGTAAACATGCCTACTTGATATCTGTTTTCAGCATGCTCCAGTTTTCACTAAGTCTGAGTACTGATTATGTTTTTGCCATGTTCACATGCTTGCAATTATATTTTCTGATCCCTTTTGGCTCAAGGTCACTAAGGGACTTTTGTTAATCTCTTTGAGTAGCTCCATGCCATGCTTTACTTTGCCATGTTCAGGTCCTGTAGCATGTAGTTTTGTTGCTCCGAAGTGTGCTACCTGATCTGAAATTCCAGACAAGTGTTAATTTCACTAAGTCTGAAATCTGTTTGCCATATGCATTTTTGCCATGCTTGTTTGAACCTGTTAATGGATGAATTGGCCGTAGCTCAGTGCTAGACTTTTGCTAAGCATCATGAATGCATCCCTTCCATGTATTTTGTTGTCATGGTTTGAGTGCTGTAGCTTGTTCATCTCTTTGCATTTAGATGGCTACTTGCTGTAAATCGCAGACCGGTGTCATATTTGAATTGCTTGCCATTTCCAAACCGTAACTCCGATTCCGGCGTTCTTTATATCGTTTTCAAGTGATTTCATCTCATCTTTCCAGTGGCACACTTGGATTCCCAAGTTGAGGCCAGGTTCATGCATCCCTTGTCAAATCTTGCATATGCATTCCGCATCGCATCCCGCATAGCATACCATCCTTGCATCCTATTGTTTGATCTTGCACGTGGTTGATTGTGTCCTTGTTGCTTGTTTGTCTTGTTTGGGTAGAGCTGGGAGACGAGTTCGCTAACGAGGAGCCCGTTGAGTTTTCTTTCGAGGATCCAGTCTACTCTGACCACTTTGCAGTCAAGATGATCATACCCTCGAAATCACTACTATCTTTGCTTTGCTATATGCTCGCTCTTTTGCTATGCCAATGCTAACATGCCTACCACTTGCTTGCAAGCCTCCCAAATTGCCATGTCAAACCTCTAACCCACCATGTCCTAGCAAACCGTTGATTGGCTATGTTACCACTTTGCTCAGCCCCTCTTATAGCGTTGCTAGTTGCAGGTGAAGATTGGAGACCGTTCCTTGTTGGAACTTTATTTACTTGTTGAGATATCATTATATTGCCATATTATCTTAATGCATCTATATACTTGGCAAAGGGTGGAAGGCTCGGCCTCTCGCCTAGTGTTTTGTTCCACTCTTGCCGCCCTAGTTTCCGTTATATCGGTGTTATGTTCCCAGATTTTGCGTTCCTTACGCGGTTGGGTTATAAGGGGAACCCCTTGATAGTTCGCCTTGATTAAAGCTTTTCTAGCAATGCCCAACCTTGGTTTTACCATTTGCCACCTAGCCTCTTTTCCCTTGGGTTTCCGGAGCCCGAGGGTCTTCTTATTTAAACACCCCCCGGGCCAGCGCTCCTCTGTGTGTTGGTCCACCCTAGAGCCCCTTGCAGCGCCACCTCGGGGAAACTCGAGGGCTGGTTTTAGTTGTACGGATTGCTTATCCGATTGTGCCCTGAGAACGAGATATGTGCAGCTCCTATCGGGATTTGTCGGCACATTCGGGCGGTGTTGCTAGATTAGTTTTAACCTGTCGAAGTGTCTTGAAGAACCGAGGTACCGAGTCTGATCGGATCGTCTCGGGAGGAGGTCTATTCCTTCATTGACCGTGAGAGCTTGTCATGGGCTAAGTTGGGACTCCCCTGCAGGGATTTGAACTTTCGAAAGCCATGCCCGCGGTTATGGGCAAATGGGAATTTGTTAATGTCCGGTTGTAGATAACTTGAACCTTAACTTAATTAAAATGAATCAACCGTGTGAGTTACCGTGATGGCCTCTTCTCGGCGGAGTCCGGGAAGTGGACACGGTGCTGGAGTAATGTTTGCCGCAGGATTTGCCCTCTAGTTATGCGTTCGCGCTTTACCTCCTCTTCTCGCTCTCTTTTGCGAACAGGTTAGCCACCATATATGCTAGTCGCTTGCTGCAGCTCCACATATATTTACCTTGCCTTACCTATTAAGCTTAAATAGTCTTGATCGCGAGGGTGCGAGATTGCTGAGTCCCTGTGGCTCACAGATTACTATTACACCAGATGCAGGGCCTGATGTTTCCGCTCCAGATGACGCGCTTGAGCTCAAGTGGGAGTTCGACGAGGACTCTCAACGATACTATGTTTCCTTTCCTGAGGATCAGTAGTGGTGCCCTATTGGGGGTGATCGGGACCGTGTCGCATGTTGGGTTATCTTTTATTTTGGCGCCGTAGTCGGGCCATGAGTGTTTGGATGATGTAATGTTATTTATGTACTTGATTGACATGGTGAGTGTAAGCCAACTATGTTATCTCCCCTTTTATTATCTATATTACATGGGATGTTGTGAAGATTGCCTAACTTGTGACATATGCCTTCAATGCGATTATGCCTCTAAGTTGTGCCTCGACACGTGGGAGATATAGTCGCATCGAGGGTGTTACACCAGGCAACCCAGCTTGGCCAAAACTTAAGTCATATCGATGCATATAATGGCAAAGAAAAGGTACATATGGGAAAAACGCATATGTGATGAGCTTGATGCTTGGATAATAATAGCAAGCTTCTATATAAGAAGCCCCCATGTATAATGGACATACATATTTGAAAGCATATGTGTGCGTTAGGGGTGCGTGGTCTAACCGCATGAAAGCTTTAAGGCTAAAGAAAAAAACGAAAAGGGAGAGAAAGACGAAAAAATGTATTATGGAAACAGCAGGGAGAAGGAGACGAACAAAGAGTTCGACGCTTAGGCGTAGAATCTTCAAAGTCTGGCCGCGTTTCGGCTCGAGGCGATTATCTGACGCATCACGCAGGCGGTACACTTCTTCAGTGAGAACTTCGTCGATTATGAAGGGACCCTCCCATTTGGGCTTGAGTTTGTCCTTTTTCTTCTCCGGCAAGTGTAGAACAAGTTCGCTAACGTTATAAGTCTTGGCCCATACTTCTCTGCTTTGATATCTGCGGGCCTGTTGTTGATAAAATGTGGAACAGGCTTTTGCAACGTCACACTCCTCCTCCAGGGCGTCTAGGCTGTCCTGCCGGTCGAGCTCGGCCTCTCTCCCTTCGTACATGCGCACCCGAGGTGAGTCATGTATAATGTCGCAGGGTAGCATAGCCTCTGCGCCGTACACCATGAAAAAAGGTGTGTATCCGGTAGTGCGATTGGGCGTGGTCCGCAGCCCCCAGAGTACGGAGTCAAGCTCCTCAACCCGATGTGTGTCTGATTCCTTCAAAGAGCGCACTAGTCTGGGCTTGATGCCACTCATAATAAGACCATTGGCTCGTTTGACTTGACCGTTTGTTTGTGGATGATAGATAGATGCATAATCGAGTTTAATGCCCAGATTAGCACACCAGGTTTTCACCTCATTGGTTGTGAAATTGGAGCCTTTATCGGTGATGATGCTATGTGGAACGCCATAACGGTGTACATCACCGGATATGAATTCTATCACCGGCTCGGACTCGGCCATTTTAACTGGTTTGGCCTCTATCCACTTAGTGAATTTATCCACCATAACCAGCAGATATTTTTTCTTATGGCTTCCTCCTTTAAGGGGTCCAACCATATCTAGTCCCGAGACTGCAAAAGGCCAAGTGATGGGGATTGTTTGTAGGGCGGTGGGGGGCATATGGCTTTGGTTGGCGAAGAGTTGGCATCCAACGCAACGTTGGACAAGGTCCTGTGCATCTGCTCGGGCCGTCGGCCAATAAAACCCTATACGGAAGGTCTTGCTAACAAGGGCCCGAGCTACGGCGTGGTGCCCGCCGAGACCGGTGTGAATCTCAGCCAGGAGCTGACGCCCCTCCTCCTCGGAGATACATCTTTGAAGGACTCCGGTAGCGCTTTTCTTACAGAGATCTCCGCTGTGAACCTTGTAGGCCTTCGAACGCCGGACAATGCGGTGGGCCTCATTCTGATCCTCAGGAAGTTCCTTCCTATTAAGGTAGGCCAGGAAGGGTTCGGTCCATGGGGCAATGACTGCCATAATGAGATGGGACGATGGTGTTATTTTGGTGGCTGAGCCTCCGATGATATTGGTGGGTTCAGAATCTGGGGTTGTGTTCGGATTCGGACTGGTGTTACTGCTCTCTCCCTGCCACACTGTGGATGGCTTAAAAAGCCTTTCCAGAAAGATATTTGGTGGGACGGGGTCGCGCTTGGCGCCGATATGAGCAAGAACGTCCGCCGCTTGATTACTTTCTCGGGCCATGTGATGGAACTCGAGCCCCTCGAACCGAGCCGACATTTTTAGGACGGCATTATGATAAGCTGCCATCTTCAGATCTTTGGCATCGAGGTCCCCATTTATTTGAGATATTGCAAGGTTTGAGTCCCCGCGCACTTCCAGGCGCTGTATGCACATGGAGACAGCCATCCGGAGACCATGCAATAAGGCCTCGTATTCGGCCGCGTTGTTGGAGTCTGTGTATAGTATTTGGAGTACGTACTGAACGACGTCTCCAGTGGGGGACGTTAAAACGACGCCCGCTCCTAGCCCTGCCAGCATTTTGGAGCCATCGAGATACATAACCCAATTGGAAAATGCGCCATACTCTTTAGGGAGTTCGACCTCTATCCATTCGGCGACAAAGTCAGCCAGTACTTGGGATTTAATAGCTCGACGTGGTTTGTATGTAATATCAAATGGAAGGAGCTCAATGGCCCATTTGGCAATCCGGCCCGTGGCATCGTGGTTGTTTATTATGTCGTCGAGTGGTACTTCGGAAGCCATCGTGATTGAACACTCCTGGAAGTAGTGTCGTAGCTTTCGGGATGCCATGAAGACCGTGTATGATATATTTTGATAATGGGGGTACCGGGATTTCCATGGTGTAAGGACAGTGGATACGTAGTATACTGGCTTCTAAAGCGGGAATTTGTGTCTGTCCTATTCTCGTTCAACGACGAGCACGGCGCTCACCACTTGATGTGTTGCCGATATGTATAGCAGCATGGGTTCACCGATGTTTGGCGCGGCCAGGATTGGGTTGCTCGCTAGGAGTGTTTTTATTTCTTCCAGTCCGGCTGTTGCCGTGTCCCTCCACTCGAAGTGATTGGTTCGCCGCAGAAGGCGATAGAGTGGCAGTGCCTTTTCTCCCAATCTGGAGATAAAGCGGCTTAGAGCTGCCACGCATCCCGTGAGTTTTTGGACTTGTTTAAGGTCTGTTGGCGTAGCCAACTATGACAGAGCTCGGATTTTGGCTGGATTTGCTTCAATTCCTCTATTGGAGACGATGAAGCCCAGCAACTTTCCTGCGGGGACGCCAAAAACACACTTTTCTGGATTGAGCTTAATTTCATATGCGCGAAGGTTGTCAAATGTGAGATGTAGGTCATCTATTAGTGTTTCAACGTGCCTTGTCTTGATTATGACGTCGTCCACATAGGCTTCAACTGCCTTTTCGATCTGTTTCTCCAGGCATGTTTGGATCATGCATTGGTAGGTGGCGCCGGCGTTCTTGAGCCCAAAGGGCATGGTGTTGAAGCAGAATGGCCCATATGGGGTGATGAATGCTTTTGCAGCTTGGTCGGACTCCTTCATTTTGATTTGATGGTATCCGAAATATGCATCGAGGAAACACAGTGAGTCGTGTCCTGCGGTAGCATCAATGATTTGATCAATGCAGGGGAGGGGGAAGGGATCCTTAGGGCAAGCCTTATTGAGGTCTTTAAAATCGACGCACATGCGCCAGGATTTATCCTTCTTTGGTACCATCACCAGGTTTGCCAGCCAGTCCGGATGTTTTATTTCTCTAATGAATCCGGCCTCGATTAGCTTGGCTAGCTCCTCTCCCATGGCTTGACGTTTGGGTTCGGAAAAGCGCCGTAGTGTTTGTTTGACCGGTTTGTATCCCTTTAATATGTTGAGGCTGTGTTCGGCCAGTTTGCGCGGGATTCTTGGCATGTCAGAAGGGTGCCAGGCAAATATATCCCAGTTTTCGCGAAGAAAATCCCTTAGCGCGGCGTCGACCGTTGGGTCTAGTTGTGCCCCAATAGATGCTGTCTTTTTGGGGTCCGTTGGATGGACCTGGAATTTGACTATTTCTTCTGCTGGCTTGAAGGAGGTGGATTTGGGATGTTTGTCTAAGATCACATCGTCCCTGTCCACCGTGGAGCGCAGTGCGGTTAATTCTTCGGCTGCGAGGGCTTCAGATAATGCCTCAAGGGCCAGGGATGCGGTTTTATTTTTGGCGCAGAGTGCTATGTCCGGATCACTGGCGAGAGTGATTATGCCTTTGGGCCCGGGCATCTTAAGCTTCATGTACCCGTAATGATGTACAACTTGGAAGCGTGTAAATGCCTCCCGCCCCAAGAGGGCGTGATATCCTTTGTTGAAAGGGGCCACTTGGAAGGTTATTTCCTCGCACCGATAATTCTCCAGCGTGTCGAATACCACATTGAGTGTTATTTTTCCCGCACACCGTGCCTCCCGACTAGGAATGATTCCTCGGAAGGTTGTGCTACTTTGCTCAATGCGGCTCCTGTCTATTTCGATTTTGTGGAGTGTATCTTCGTAGATGAGGTTTAGTCCGCCGCCGCCGTCCATGAGAACCTTGGTGAGCCAGAAGCCGTCCATGATTGGACTGAGGACCAAGGCGGCTGGTGCTCGGACTATCCTGTATTTTGGTTTGTCACCGGCATTAAAAGTTATAGCCGTGTCATTCCAAGGGTTTATTGCTGATATTTGATAGACTTCGGCGAGTCCGCGTAGTGCTCTTTTGCGCCTAGTGTTTGAGGCGAATGTGTCGAAGACCGTCAGTACTTTGGGGTCGTCGTCTTATGGGGGTGTTGTTTTGGGGTATTGTTGGTGAGGATATCCTCGCCGCTCTTGGCCACTTGCCGAAGTATCCAACATGCTCTAAGGCTATGTGTTGGTATGTTATACGGTGTTGCATGTATTTTGCATGGCCCATCGAGCCATCCTTCCAGAACGGTTCCGCGCCTCGTACTGGACTTATATTTCTTTACTATTGGACCGGGCATGTTGCAAGGGTGCGCCCTTTTCACCTGAATGAGGGATTGAGTGGGGACCGATGGTTCCCAACGGGCTGCCTGAGTTTTCCACGCGCTTTCCATTGTGCTGTACTTCTGTACGATAGTTGCCAAGTCAGCGAACTGTAGTATGCGACGACAGTTGATGGCGTTGAGGATTCCTTCGTCCATGCAATTGTTGCGAAACACTGAGATCGCTTCCTCGTCGCGATAATCTTTAATCTTGTCTTTGACAAGAAGGAATCTGGCCCAGAAGTGGTGGACCATTTCCTGAGACTGCTGCTGTATGCTCATGAGAGCGCTTATATTTGGGTGGGTGGGTGGTTTTAAATCTGAACCCTGACCCAATTTTGGATCCGGAGTCTGAAGGAATTCCGAACTTAACAGATCGGGCTCCGGGATATCCACTGATTTCTTAGGCCCGTCGTCCGATTCTATGTTAGAAGGGCAGGATGTATCTCCTCGCAGGTGGGTGTCGGGCTCTTCGAAGCTGGAGATCCGGACATAGTCCGTCTTTAGTATGGAGGAAGAGTTGTCGTCTCGCTCCTCGGCTATCGCTATTTGGTGGGTGATCGGTGGAGATTTGAATTCTCTTTGATCGGGTTTAAGCCCAATTCGATCATAGTCTGTGGCGACCCCCAGGGCGGCGATGCGATCTAGGAGCTCGTTTAAAGACGAAAGCTCCACTGGATCTATCTGCTTGGAGTGTTCGGAGTCGATACGAAGGGGATTTTTGATGACTCGGGAGGTCATTGTCGGCTTAACAACCGAACGGGCGGTCATGGTAAAGCCGCCCAGCCGGAGGGTTTGGCCTGGGGCCAGTGCTCCTCCAGCGGTGATATTGTCCTTGAGAACAAGACGAGCCATAGATCCTGTCGTCGACGTCACAGTGGAACTCTCAATGAAAGCACCAATGTCGGTGTCAAAACCGGCAGACCTCAGGTAGGGGGTCCCGAACTGTGCGTCTAGAATCGATGGTAACAGGAGACGAGGGACACAATGTTTTACCCAGGTTCGGGCCCTCTCTATGGAGGTAATACCCTACGTCCTGCTTGATTGATCTTGATGAATATGAGTATTACAAGAGTTGATATACCACGAGATCGTAATGACTAAACCCTAAAAGTCTAGTCTGGCTATGATTATGAGGATTGTCCTCCCTCCGGATTAAGTCCTCTGGTTTATATAGACACCGAGGGGATCTAGGGTTACATAAGGTTGCTTACGAAGAAAGGAATATACTTATTTGATCTCCAAGCTTGCCTTCCATGCCAAGGAGAGCCCTGTCCGGACACGGGTGCAGTCTTCGGTCTTCGTATCTTCACAGCCCATCATTCCGGCCCATGGCTAACAGGCCGGACGCCCGAGGACCCCTTAGTCGAGGACTCCCTCATGGGTGACTAGTAGTGTTGATTACATCTTGTAGTTGATTGCTATATGGTTTATTTGGTGGAAGATTATATTTTCAGATCCATTATGCTATTTAATACCCCTCTAATCTTGTGCATGTTTACCACTTGTGAGTAGTTACTTTTGTTCTTGAGGTCACGTGAGGAATCATGTTGCAAGTAATCATGTGAACTTGATATGTGTTCGATATTTTGATAGTATGTATGTTGTGATTCCCTTAGTGGTGTCATGTGTACGTCGACTACATGACACTTCACCATATTTTGGGCCTAAGGGAATGCATTGTGGAGTAGTTATTAGATGATGGGTTGCGAGAGTGATAGAAGCTTAAACCCTAGTTTATGCGCTATTCCGTAAGGGACCGATTGGATCCAAAAGTTTAATGCTATGGTTAGACTTTATTCTTAATACTTTTCTCATAGTTGCAGATGCTTGCGAGGGGGTTAATCATAAGTAGGAGGTTTGTTCAAGTAAGAACAACACCCAAGCACCGGTCCACCCACATATAAAATTATCAAAGTAGAGAACATGAATTGAATCAACATGATGAAAGTGACTAGATGAAATTCCCGTGTACCCTCAAGAACGCTTTGCTTATTATAAGAGACCTTTTTGGCCTGTCGTTTGCTCAAAAGGATTGGGCTACCTTGCTACACTTTTGCTACTACTATTGTTACTTGCTCGTTACAAATTATCTTGCTGTCAAACTACTTTGTTACTTACAATTTCAGCACTTGCAGACATTACCTTGCTGAAAACCACTTGTCATTTCCTTCTGCTCCTCGTTGGGTTCAACACTCTTAATTATTGAAAAAGCTACAATTGATCCCCTATACTTGTGGGTCATTAGCGATTTATGCATATCTTTGTTTTTAGTACTTTTCAAAGCAGTTCACCGATGATTACCTCTCAAACCACCTGCATGGTCAAGAGGTGAGGAAGGTATTCATTCAACACCCACGGTACAATATTGAAGTCTTCTTGAAGAGGACGAAGGTTGGGCGGGCAATTATCCATAGCCACTGGCCTAAAGTTGAAAGGCCATTCAACATCACCGAAGGCTCAATATTTGCCTTCTGCTTCTATAGTTTTCCAGACGAGATTCATCTGTCTATTTACCGTATATGATTCCAAAGGTTTTTGATGTTGCATGTGAAACTTGGTGCTGTTGTGTAATGGCGTAACTGAGTGCCGAAGCTATCTGATGTAATTCGATTATGAAATCCTGGTTGCTGTTATCGGATATGAAATATCTGGTGTATTTTATAAGAAATATCAATTTGATTACTACATGTATTATCAATAATAGGCTAATTACCCTGCTTATTGGGGTTTTCTATCGCAGACGGTTACTCAGACAACACCATGGGCGATGAACTCAAACAACCCACACGGTTCCTAGAAAGTAGGCATGTTCGATCAACTAACAATCACACACGGCTTCCGGCAGAGAACTATTTGCGTTAGGCCACCTTGCAAACGTTTCCACACAAAAAGATTTGTGTGATATACATACGAACGGAAATGTTTTTCTGGGATTCACCGTGTGGGATGTACATACGAATGGAAACGATTGGATTTCGATGCCTCGCCAGATCACACACGAGCTCATTTTGTGTGCCAGGAGGGCCTATCCCCGATGGTTTTTGGGTCATGTGGGAAGGACCCCCGATCACCCACACTCACTTGGCGACGGTTCCAAGCACCGTCGCGGAAAGGGGTTAAAAACCGTTTGTATAGCAACTCAATGTACTAGTGAAGTCTCATCGTAGTCAACCCCTTGAACTTGTTGAAATCCTTTCATGAAAAGTCGTGCTTTATAGATAGTAATATTACCATCAGTGTATGTTTTCTTCTTGAATATCCATTTATTTTCAATAGCTTGCCGATCATCGGGCAAGTCCACCAAAGTCCACACTTTGTTCTCATACATGGATCCTGTCTCAGATTTCATGGCCTCAAGCCATTTATCGGAATCTGGGATCATCATAGCTTCTTCATAGTTTGTAGGTTCGCCGTTGTCTAACAACATGACTTCTAGGATAGGATTACCATACCACTCTAGTGCGGTACGTGTTCTGGTCGACCTAGGAGGTTCAGTAGTAACTTGATCTGAAGTTTCATGATCATCATCATTAGCTTCTTCTCTAATTGGTGTAGGCATCATGGGAACGGGTTTATCTGATGTGCTACTTTCCAATTTGAGAGGAGGTACAATTACCTCATAAAATTCTACTTTCCTCCACTCACTTCTTTCGAGAGAAAATCCTTTTCTAGAAATGACCCATTCTTAGCAACAAAGATCTTGCCTTCGGATCTGTGGTAGAAGGTGTACCCAATAGTTTCTTTATGGTATCCTATGAAGACACACTTCTCCGATTTGGGTTCGAGCTTATCAGGCTGAAGCCTTTTGACATAAGTGTCGCATCCCCAAACTTTAAGAAACGATAGCTTAGGTTTCTTGCCAAACCATAGTTCATACGGTGTCATCTCAACGGATTTTAGATGGTGCCCTCTTTAATCTGAATGCGACTGTCTCTAATGCATAACCCCACAACGATAAAGGCAAATCGGTAAGAGACACCATAGAGCGCACCATATCTAATAAAGTACGGTTATGACGTTCGGACACACCATTACGCTGTGGTGTTCCAGGTGGCGTGAGTTGTGAAACAATTCCACATTGTTTTATATGAAGGCCAAACTCATAACTCAAATATTTGTCTCCATGATCAGATAGTAGAAACTTTATTTCCTTATTACGATGATTCTCCACTTCACTTTGAAATTCTTTGAACTTTTCAAACATTTCAGACTTGTGTTTCATCAAATAGATATACCCATACCTACTTAAATCATTTGTGAAGGTTAGAAAATAATGATACCCGTTGTGTGCCTCAATACTCATCGGACCGCTTACATCGGTATGTATTATTTCCAGTAAGTCATTAGCTCACTCCATTGTTCCGGAGAACAGAGTTTTAGTCATCTTACCCATGAGGCATGGTTCGCAAGTATCAAATGATTCATAATCAAGTGATTCCAAAAGTCCATCCACATGGAGTTTCTTCATGTGCTTTACACCAATATGACCTAAACGGAGTGCCACAAGTATGTTGCACTATTATTATCAACTTCGCATCTTTTGGCATCAATATTATGAATATGTGTATCACTACGATTGAGATTCAACAAGAATAGACCATTCATCAAAGGTGCATGACCATAAAAGATATTTACTCATATAAATAGAACAACCATTATTCTCTGATTTAAATGAATAATCGTCTCGCAATAAACAAGATCCAGATATAATGTTCATGCTCAACGTTGGCACCAAAAAACAATTATTGAGGTCTAAAACTAATCCCGAAGGTATATGTAGAGGTAGCGCGCCGATGGCGATCACATCGACCTTGGAACCATTCTCGACGTGCATCGTCACCTCGTCCTTAGCAAATATTTGTTTATTACGCAGCTCCTGTTTCGAGTTACAAATATGAGCAACCAAAGCAGTATCAAATACCCAGGAGCTACTACAAGCATTAGTACACTACAGAAAAATACACTTCCGTGATGATATGTGTTTGTCATAGTAGGTCACGTTTTCTGCCATGCATGTACATCCCTGACGATTTTATGAAAGAATCAAGATAGTCATACCTGTGCTGTCGTAGAAGTGTCCCATGACATTACCAAAATTATCATCACGGAAGCGTCCACCTCCATGATGATAAATCGCGCGTCATAGAAGTGCTTTTGTCAAGGGTGAACGACACGTGGCATCGACCGTAACGGGTCGCCGTTAAGCTATCGGGTCCGGTTTTGGATCCGATAACCCGTTTACAACCCGGATCAATGGGGATTTTCCACGTGTAAAATTCTCATTGGCCGGAGGAAACACGTTTTGGCTCACCGTTGGGACAGATGTCATCCACTCATTGGACAGGAGGTGCCTATGATACATCGACATGTGGCACGGCCCAACAGAGGCCCATTCCGGTGAAAAGGCCGGCCCAACTAAAGGCCTACCATGTTTTTTCGGACACAAGTGGGCTGGCTCGTTAGCAGCCTGCCATGTTTTGGGTCAAATTGAGGCCAATACCAGATCAGGCCCATTCACAGCCTGCCGTGTTTTGGGCCAAATTACGGCCCATATCGGATTAGGCCCGTTAATAGGCCACTATTCTTTTGGGCCCATTCTAAGCAGGTTAGTATTTCAGCCTGTTAAATGCCTGTTTACCAGTTCGGCCCGATAATAGTTTCGTCCTATTAGCGGCCCGTGGTGCATCTGCGACGTTGTCGGCCCTGTTTAACTTTAGGCCATTTAACAGTCCATGCAGAAACTGGGCTATTTCTTGTCTAAAGTAACTTAGGCCTCTTAACGGCCCGTAGTCTTCGTGGATAAATTTCAGCCCAACTGGCCTATCGGCCTGTTAATGGCCCGTGTAACAGTTGGGCCTAATTACAGCCCCCGTTGAATCCGGCCTGCTTATAGCCCATTCAACAATGGCGAGTGACACTTTTGGGCCTATGGCCCACGTGGATACCGACCTTCTTAAAGCTCATAATTTTATTGGGCCAAACGGGCCCGAGATATATTTTGGCATGTTAACTGCTCGTCCTATTTGGGCCTAACATGGGCCTTAGGCAGTTTCGGCCTGTATTGGCCCGTGAATTTTTCGGCTCAACGCTAGCCCAATCTAGGTTTTAGCCTGTTAAAAGCCCATGGTATTCTCTGGCCCAGCTGGCCAAAACTTTACTTGACCTGTTAAAGGCGGGAAACTACTATAGGTTTAGACCTGCTAATGGCCCAAGATGATTATAGGCCCACGTTTTGGCCCATATTAGTAACGGGCTAGCCTGAAGACCGACAAAACTGAGATCCACTGAACCTTCTGGCCTAAATTACAACATATCGACCAAAGAATAGACCTAGACTATACAATAAAGAAATTACGGCATATTACATCCGCTGGGAACCAAAGTTCGCTACCGGTGATAATAAAGCACAATGTGACCGCGGATTACATACACTGGGCATCAAAGGTCGCCACTAGTGCATATAAACGCGCCGACAAAAGAATATACAAAACTAAAAGGACTTCAGAAAGCACTAGGCCTGGCCAAGACGGGCCCCGCAAGCAGCCGAACAAGCTGATGAGACCTCAATTGTGTCAAAGATAGATGCTCCATCCCTAGTTGTATGGCACCATAGTGCGCAAGGCAGTCCTCTGACATCTTTATTGCATCTTTGACTTCAAGTCGGAGCTGAGCTGAAGCAAGCCTTTCCGTTTTAAGTTGAGAATGAAGAAGTCGAACTGATTGAGGTAGCGACAGCACAAAGGTTGTCTCACACCTGCTGGTGAGTAGCTTCAACTCACTGTCTTCATCAAGGCAGGACCTTGGGGTCATCTCACTGTCCTCAAGATGGTTTGGCTCACTATCTTCCCTAAAGTTCTGCCTGGCATAAGAGATATGACTCTGAAAGAGAAACAAGGATACACGTAACAGGTTTCACAATTATATAAGCAAATAAATGGATCTGTTCTACATAAGGAACATGTTTTTACAACTACAATTTAAAACTGGTAGTTTTTGCAAACATCCAATCAGATGTAAACAATAAAGTAAACAGCAGTGGAGGAAATGATGCCTATCCAAATCTATACTAGAACAAAGTTTGAAGGCTTGAGAAGGATGAACTTACATTACATGTTAACACGGGCTGGACAAAGCCCTTCTCCCTGTTGATGGAAGGATAATTCAATAAATTCCCCAAAGAAAATTCTTTATAAGCGTTTCCATTATTCTACATTTTGCAAAGAGTAAATATAGATCAAATAATATTGGAATAAACAGAGGATAATGAAGCTCAGGTGCAGACTAATGATACCTAATCAAATAGCAATTAATTAAGTACAATTACAAGGCAAAAGGTACTGACAAGAGGAATGCAAACATCAACGTGTGAGTACCATTGGCTTTATTCAACATTTTGGTAAGAGTAAATGTAGATATGGTAATTTGGAGAAAGTGGAGGGCAGGGTAGATAAGATGCAGAGTAATGCTAGACAATCAACTATCTCGCGATGCAAGTACAATAATACCACCACCATCCGTTATTACTTGTCGCTCAAATGGATGTATCTACCACTATTAAGTTCTAAATACACCCGATTGATCAACAATTAATTCGATACAGAGGGAGTACATAATAAAGTACTTACACAAGCAATCCAAAACTTCATAACCATTGTGTTAATTCTACATTTATCTAAGAGTAAATATAGATCTTATAATTTCAAGCAAAGGGAGGATAAAGAAGCGAACATTTACAGTGATGCTACATAATCAAACAACAATGAGTGTAAGTATGCTGACAAAGGGCAAGAGGTACTGACAAGAGCAATGCAGAGCCCAGTATTGTTGTGAGATCCTATGATCCTTTGAGCAAGGAGATTCATCTAAAATTAGTTTTCATACAAGAGAGAAGGTAAGGCACATGCAGAAATTTAGGAATTCAAATTTTGAATTGATATCATAGACAGTACCTGACGCTAGGCTCTCAGTAGTTCTAATAGGGGTTTGGCTAGTGGAGTAGGGGTAAAGTGTGGTACAATTGGGCCTGTGTTTTCTGTGGCTGCTGATCTATCTAATTTAACAAGTATCACTAACTTTTCCAAATACCTAGTTTGTAATCCTTGAGGATCTGCATTCACCCTCTTCCTTTTGGACATCTATTACGAAAGAACAACATTTGACTGGAAAAACATAGTATGACGACACATGGAATAGGTACAGAAAATGGATAGGTATGGCATATACTCATATATGATGCTTAAACTAAGCAGATGGTGTAAGAAAGTAGAAGTAATGCAAGAGGTCAGATGCAAAATATGTGCGACCAATACAACCTTGCCAAGTTAGTGCAAGCACCTTGATGGGTGAATAAGATAGGCCATCCTCCACCATGCCAAGTTTGTTAGCTAGTGGATTGTTCCACAATATTCCTCTCGTGTGCCCATTCTCATATTCATTTTGATAATGTTCAATACCTGACATGCATGAAAACATAAAAACAAGTGAGATTATCTTTATAATGCAGAAGTGATTCTAATCCAATACTGCCCCTGTAAACCCCTTTGTGCTATCTCTGCAATTCTTCTGAGAGATGCCATGCATGCTGTAATTTGGTGTGTGCATTAATATAATGTGGCCTACTACTCAAAATATGAGAGCTCCAGAAGTGATGATACTTCGCAGATGACAACTTCAACATATAGTAAAGAAGAACAAGTCGACCTGACCTGACAGATTCAAAATATACTAAGGGAGAACAACTCGACCTGACCAGTCGACCGCAAATGTCTCTGCTTCCACTACTACAGGATGCTGCTAACGCGACACTACGATCAGAGACCCTTCGAGAAACTGTGTGTGATGCCATAATCATAAATGGTGCTGTATGAAAACCGTCATAAATGTGTAAAACGTTTGCGATGACGGATGCATCAAACACGGTTCAGGTTTTAGTTGCGTGTGTGATGAAGGGCATACGGTTCAGTTCAATGAACTGTTTGCAATGAGGAGGAACAAAAGAAATGGGCAGCCAGATGGAGGCTTGTGCGATACACATCATACAGTTCACTCGGATGAACTATTTGTGATTAGGAAACACAAAAGAAACGGTCAGCCAGATCAAAGGTGTGTGCGGTATACGGCATGCGGTTCACTCGGATAAACTGTTTGCGTTGAGACATGAGAACAGAAACGGTTCAACTTAACAAGATGTGTATGATACCCGACAAACAGGTGTGTAATCAGAAATGTGTCTGTAGACCGATAAGAACACAGATGGTTGCTGCTAATAAGACGTGTGTGTTGTGCGATGGGATTGCACATAGAACAACAACACACACACACACACACACACACACTTATAAGGACATGCTTGCATAACCAAATTAAACATCCACTTACATAGGTGGCTACTACAACCATGGCATTTGCACACACCAAAGTAAACTATTACATGCATAATTACATAGGTTGCTACTAAGCACATGACATTTCCACACACCAATAAAGTAAATTATATATTACATGCATGATTAACTAGCATAAACGATCATCTGATCATCATCTACTTCTTGTGATGTTGCTTTCTTTGCTTGTGGCTCGATCCGGGATCGCCGATTTGGGTAACGAGGCACTTCCTCATGTCAACGATCCGCCTATGCATCTCGTAGCATGTGTACACGCTCTTGGCCACAAACCTGAGGTGAGGTTCATCCAGTTGCCACATCCAGGCCCCGTGCTAGGATATGGGACTTGTTCTCTAGGCATCCCGCTTCATCTTTTTGTAGTAGGGGTCGATGATGGCCGAGGTGAGTTCGACCAGGGAGTCCTTCTTCGTGCTGCCCCAGACCCTGTAGTGGTCATGGATTTCGACAAGGATCTTGTAGTCCAAGCCTGTAACGCTGAGCGCTTTTACATCGTCTTTGGTATCCACCGTGGCGAACTTGTAGTCGGTGTTGTTGACAAACCTATTGAAACAGTCGCAAGGCTCAGTGGCCATGCAGTAGTGGTAGATGAGGACATGATGGTGCACGCACAACTCGGCGACGACAACCTTCTGATCTATGCTGGGACGACCGGCGGTGTATTGGAGGTCGATCCTGACCACCTTGTAATTGTCTCCAGCAAGCAACTGCTCAACGCTGTTGATGTAGTCGTCCACCACGGCCGGGTCGATGGTGTACACCACCGAGAGATCCGTCTCCCTCACGTGGGTCTCCACTCTATGCTCGTCGAACTCCATTAGAGCGCCACCGGACATCCCTCTCTATGCGTCATCATGGGTGTGCTTGTTGTGTTGTAGGGTGCGATGGAAAGGTTGAAGAGACAAAGGTTATAATGGTTGCGGGAATTAAAGGGGAAGCCGGACGGCCAGGAATATCGGCAGGCCCTGATGGCAGTTCTAATTTGTAGCGCGTAACTCCAGTGTGCCGCACATAACTGCATCGCGTGGCAATGTGCGCGGTGCAACCGCATGCATACGAGGCCCCCAACATGATCGTGCGCATGCCCAACCGTTGGCAGAGCGCACGCGGAGGGACACGAGCAAAGCGCTCCGCGGTCGCCTCAACGGTGAGCAACCATATATATATATACACATATATATTAGCAGTTGAACACGCAAGGAAAAGCTGTCCACAAGCCGAGCGCGCCGACGGACGCGAGCAGAGCGCGCCAACGGACGCGAGCAGAGCGTGCCGCGGCGCCTAACGACGAGCACAGCGTGCTGCGGCGCCTAACAGTGGGATATACCTTCATTCAAGACAATCAAAATAAGACTGGAACAGACATGTCTGTATTGAGCAAAGGGATCACACATGTCTGTATTGACTAGAACGAGAATGCAATAGCAAAATAAGAATTAAGGCCACGATGATGCGGTCGTAGTGGTGGTTACAGGAGGCAAGAAGAAAGATGCATCCATCAACATACGGCCTCCTCCTCCTCAACTCAGTGCACTGGCCGGGCCTCCGACCGACGGCTAAGGAGCGACGGCTTGTGTGGCGAGGTCAAGGTGCTTCTCAACTAAGGCATCCAAGGCTTCCGGCCGGCTGAAGAAGGCCAACGTCGTAGCGTCCTCACTGGCCTTGTAGATACCTATGTACACGATTCGTTCGTACACATGGATGTGTAGGTCGACGGTTTCTTGTAGGGCAAGGCGCCTCGCGGTGAGCGCGGCCTCTAGGTGGACATTCTTCGTGGCGTCGGCGGGTAGTCGCAGGGCTACCAGTGCTTCAAATAGGTTCCGACCATGGAGGCCGATTAGGGTGGCAGGCAGTGAGGAGCCCGGGCACGCGGGCTGGAGGAGTACGACGATGTCGTCCGCGAGCTTCTTGAGACGGTGAACTTGTTGGTGCTGCGAACGATCATCTAGTCCAACTAAGAGTCGTAGCTGGCGTCGACGGTGGCCATCTACCAGCTGGTCGCCAACACCGTATGGAGACGATCCACGGTGCCATGCCGCATGCCGGCGTCGTGGACCATCTGGCATAGTCGCTGGCTGCTCGCGCGCATCACCGCCATGGGTCTGGAGTGGGCACTTTTGCACTTATTAGTGTAGGTGCTTAGGAAAATGCTTAGGTGCGCATGATGTGGTAGATGCATTGGAATGGATGGGCGCCTTTATATGATTGCAAACTGCATTGCATTCACATCATGCTGCCTCTTTTCCCGGTCCTCCCGTTACTTCTCTCATGCATTCACACGATGCTAATTGAAGGAGGATGCATCATTGGCCGTTCAACATTTCGGGAACCGCTACCCTCTCCCTTGTCTGCATTAAAGCCGTATCGGAAATGCGCTGCCCGCTGTCAGATCGAATAGTACTGCGCCGCCCTGCTAGTGATTCACACAGGTCATCCAAAAGAACCATTTGTGTTCAAGAGATGCACAAATCCTGCTCTCACTTTGCATACGGGTGTTCTATCTGAAACCATCATGCTTGTTGTGAGAAGCTCTGGTTTGTGAGAAGCATATACCCAAACCTGCCCCAAATGGGACAAAGACTTTACCACGGCATGTTGATGCTGCTCCCTGATAGAATGCCAAGTTTCATGAATTTCAGACGAGTTTTTGATTTACTAGAATTTAAAAACCAGGTATCTCAATGTTTGCGGCCGAGTGACGGTGGCACGGTGCTTGTCATTCATTCCCATTTCTTGCATGGGACCTAAGCATGCACCCAAGGACAAATATTTGATTTTTCAACCAATTTATATGCACCGGAGCATGTGCATGTAGTTCAAATTTGAATTATGCACATAAATGCACTGAAAACTCACTTAATGCATAAAAATGTCCGAATGAAACCCAAAAAATCAAAAAAAATAACACAACACTCCTGTTGTTCTATGTTGACACGAGAAAAAATTTGAAAGCAATAAGAGGCAATGGATATCGTTTCGCCCCCAAAGTTGGGGCGTTCCCTACCGAAACCATCATGCTTGTTGTGAGAAGCTCTGGTTTGTGAGAAGCACATACCCAAACCTGCCCCAAATGGGACAAAAACTTTACCACAGCATGTTGATGCTGCTCCATGATAGCATGCCAAGTTTCATGAATTTCAGACGAGTTTTGGATTTACTAGAATTTAAAAACCATGTATCTCAATGTTTGCGGCCGAGTGACGGTGCCACGGTGCTTGACATTCATTCCCATTTCTTGCATGGGACCTAAGCAAGCAACCAAGGACCAAAATTTTGATTTTCAACCAATTTAGATGCACCGGAGCATGTGCATGTAGTTCAAATTTGAATTATGCAGATAAATGCATTGAAAACTCACTTAATGCATAAAAATGTCCAAACGAACCCCAAAAAATCACAAAAAATAACACAACACTCCTATTGTTCTATGTTGACACGAGAATTTTTTTGAAAGCAATTAGAGGCAATGGATATCGTTTCGCCCCCAAAGTTGGGGCGTCCCCTACCGAAACCGTCATGCTTGTTGTGAGAAGCTCTGGTTTGTGAGAATCATATACCTAAACCTGCCCCAAATGGTACAAAAACTTTACCACAACATGTTGATGCCGCTCCATGATAGCATGCCAAGTTTCATGAATTTCAATTGAGTTTTGGATTTACTAGAATTTAAAAACGAAGTATCTCAATGTTTGCGGCCGAGTGACGGTGGCACGGTGCTTGACATTCATTCCCATTTCTTGCATGGGACCTAAGCATGCACCCAAGGACAAAGATTTGATTTTTCAACCAATTTATATGCACCAGAGCATGTGCATGTAGTTCAAATTTGAATTATGCACATAAATGCATT
Organism: Triticum aestivum; assembly: GCF_018294505.1. Classification (NCBI taxonomy): domain Eukaryota; kingdom Viridiplantae; phylum Streptophyta; class Magnoliopsida; order Poales; family Poaceae; genus Triticum; species Triticum aestivum. The sequence continues at coordinate 287,157,898 of NC_057806.1, read as the reverse complement.
GAAAACTCACTTAATGCATAAAAATGTCCAAACAAAACCCAAAAAATCACAAAAAATAACACAACACTCCTGTTGTTCTACGTTGACACGAGAAAAAAATTTGAAAGCAATAAGAGGCAATGGATATCGTTTCGCCCCCAAAGTTGGGGCGTTCCCTACCGAAACCATCATGCTTGTTGTGAGAAGCATATACCCAAACCTGCCCCAAATGGGACAAAAACTTTACCATAGCATGTTGATGCTGCTCCATGATAGCATGCCAAGTTTCATGAATTTCAGACGAGTTTTGGATTTACTAGAATTTAAAAACCAGGTAGCTCAATGTTTGCGGCCGAGTGACGGTGCCACGGTGCTTGACATTCATTCCAATTTCTTGCATGGGACCTAAGCATGCACCCAAGGACCAAAATTTTGATTTTTCAACCAATTTAGATGCACCGGAGCATGTGCATGTAGTTCAAATTTGAATTATGCAGATAAATGAATTGAAAACTCACTTAATGCATAAAAATGTCGAAACGAACCCCGGAAAATCACAAAAAATAACACAACACTCCTGTTGTTCTATGTTGACACGAGAAAAATTTGAAAGCAATTAGAGGCAATGGATATCGTTTCGCCACCAAAGTTGGGGCGTTCCCTACTGAAACCATCATGCTTGTTGTGAGAAGCTCTGGTTTGTGAGAAGCATATAACCAAACCTGCCCCAAATGGTACAAAAACTTTACCACAACATGTTGATGCCGCTCCATGATAGCATGCCAAGTTTCATGAATTTCAATTCAGTTTTGGATTTACTAGAATTTAAAAACCAGGTATCTCAATGTTTGCGGCCGAGTGACGGTGGCACAATGCTTGACATTCATTCCCATTTCTTGCATGGGACCTAAGCATGCACCCAAGGACAAACATTTGATTTTTCAACCAATTTATATGCACTGGAGCATGTGCATGTAGTTCAAATTTGAATTATGCACATAAATGCATTAAAAACTCACTTAATGCATAAAAATGTCCAAACGAAACCCAAAAAATCACAAAAAATAACACAACACTCCTGTTGTTCTATGTTGACACGAGAAAAAATTTGAAAGCAATAAGAGGCAATGAATATTGTTTCGCCCCAAAGTTGGCGCGTTCCCTACCGAAACCATCATGCTTGTTGTGAGAAGCATATACCCAAACCTGCCCCAAATGGAACAAAAACTTTACCACAACATGTTGATGCTGCTCCATGATAGCATGCCAAGTTTCATGAATTTCAGACGAGTTTTAGATTTACTAGAATTTAAAAACCAGGTATCTCAATGTTTGCGGCCGAGTGACGGTGCCACGGTGCTTGACATTCATTCCCATTTCTTGCATGGGACCTAAGCATGCACCAAAGGACCAAAATTTTGATTTTTCAACCAATTTAGATGCACCGGAGCATGTGCATGTAGTTCAAATTTGAATTATTAAGATAAATGCATTGAAAACTCACTTAATGCATAAAAATGTCCAAACGAACCCCGAAAAATCACAAAAAATAACACAACACTCTTGTTGTTCTATGTTGACACGAGAAAAATTTGAAAGCAATTAGAGGCAATGGATATCGTTTCGTCCCCAATCTTGGGGCATTCCCTACCGAAACCATCATGCTTGTTGTGAGAAGCTCTGGTTTGTGAGAAGCATATACCAAACCTGCCCCAAATGGGACAAAAACTTTACCATGCCATGTTGATGCCGCTCCATGATAGCACACCAAGTTTCATGAATTTCAGACGAGTTTTGGATTTACTAGAATTTAAAAACGAGATATCTCAATGTTTGAGGCCGAGTGACGGTGGCAGGGTGTTTGACATTCATTCCCATTTCTTGCATGGGACCTAAGCATGCACACAAGAACAAAAATTTGATTTTTCAACCAATTTATATGCACTGGAGCATGTGCATGTAGTTCAAAATTGAATTATGCACATAAATGCATTGAAAACTCACTTAATGCATAAAATGTCCAAACGAACCCTGAATAATTCCAATTATTTTTTGTCCACTTCAGATAAAAGGTCTAGCAATTCAAACACCGTCCATGGCCACTGTGACCCCATTATGTAATTCAAATCGTGACAAAAAAATCAAGTAGATCCCACACAGTTTATTATAACCAATGCAACACAAAATATCTTCGGACTGTGTCTGAATAAGGGACGGTGTGTGATGACACTTTGCGCGGCAGTTTTTTGGCTGAAGCGATTCCAAATTTTTGGCTTCCGCAGAAATATCTACCTCTCCGCCCCTCCCCCTTACCAAAAGCCACATTTCCCCCCTTTCTGCCTTCCTTTCCAAGTTGAAACCTTCACTCCTTGCTTGCAGCGCCGCCGCCTCCTCGCCAGCGACCCTCCTTCATGCTGCTCGGCCTTGCCTATCCAGGCAGGTAATCCACACCCGACCCCATCCTCCTCCTCCTTCCACAACCCACATGCCCCGACCGCCGGAGCGAGCGTGACACCTTCCACCCAAATCACCGGCCCCTCCACCAAATAAGCGCCGGCCTAAGCCATGGTGCACGCAGTATAGCCAAGACCTCAAGGAGCATTTGGCAGCGGAGAAGAAAATCGCGGCCGCACACGTGGATGAGGTCGCGATGGCTGCCATTCGTGCCGACCCCCAGATCTTGGAGGATCACCTCGTCATCGAGGCCACCGTTGACGCCTCGCGCGCCGACAACACGATGCGGTTGGCTGCTTTAAACGACAGTTCGTGGCGTTTTCTCGAGGCCACCGTCGGTGCCTTCGATGAAGACTACGAGGTGTTTTCTCAGTGTGCACGTGCTTACCTCATCTCGAGAGCCAGAAGGTTGGTGCCCGGAGCGGCTTAGGCGACTCACCACTACAACAAGGGCACCCACAATGTGGAGGCCTCGCCCTCTTCCATGTCCAAGGAGCGAATCATCATTGATATCGCCGACAATGAGGAGTAGCTTGTCTTATTAGCTCACTATAAGGACCCATGCTCAGTTTGCTAGCTACTGCCTTTCCTTAACAAATTCTAGTGAATTGTGCTATCTACTTTCACCATGCAATCTTCTACTATAGTGTATATGTTCTATATGTCTTGCAATGTGGTGTTCAATTAACTGCTTGGTTCAATTCTGCAAATGTGATGCTCAATTCTTCAGGGTGCAATATTTCCAAGTTGTTAAGTATGCTTGGTTTGGTTAACTGTGTGATCTTCTATTAGGAGTATGTTATATTGTTCAATTGGTGTTTAGTTAACTGCTTGGTTCATTTGTTGTGGCTTGGTTCACTTGTTGTGGTGTTTAGTTAACTGTTTGGTTCAATTATGCAATGCGATGTTCAATTGCTGTGGCTGCATTCTCTTATTGTATACCATGTGAGGAATAAATCAAATTTGGCTGTACTAAATACATGAGAAACAAATACAATTGCTACATTTCCAAGTTGTTAAGCATGCTTGGTTTGGTTAAATGTCTGATCTTCTATTAGGAGTATGTGATATTGTGCAATGTGGTGCTCAGTTAACATTTGGTTCATTTGTTGTGGTGTTTAGTTAACTGCTTGATTCAATTCTGCAATGCGATGTTCAATTGCCATGGCTGCATTTTCGTATTGTATACCATGTGAGGAATAAATCAAATTTGGCTGCACTTAATATATGAGAAACATATACAAGTGCTATATTTCCTAATTCTTAATCATGCTTGGTTTGGATAAATGGGTTTTCCATGTGGCTTGAATTAATCTGATGAATCTGCAATGTGCTTATTTTTCATCAACATATTTTACTGATAGCATGCGAACCCTTACTTAACCTGATGACTAACTACCTTATATGTGTTGCAAGGAAACAATGGGAAGAACTAAGGTTTACAAGATGGTACTAACTATTATACCTTGCCTTTTTTATTCCTTTGCCCCATTTCCAATATAGAGAAGATGTTTATGCACATCCTTGTTTTCAAGGTTCACTGATGATTACCTCTCAAACCACCTCTGTGATCAGGATACGAGGAAAGTTTTCATACAACACCCAGGGTTCAATATTGAAGTGTTCCTGAAGAGGTCGAAGGATGGACGGTCAATCATCCACAGGCACTGGCCTAAAGTTGCAAAGATCTTCAACATGAATGAAGGCTCAATATTCGCCTTCCGCTTCAGCAGTTTTCCAGATGAGATGCATCTCTCTATGTACTGTCTATGATGCTAATTTCGAAAGGTTCTAGATGTTGCATGTGAAACTTGCTGCTGGTGCAGTTGTGTAATGGGGTAGCTGAGTGCTGAAGCTATATCATGTTGTACTCCGATGTATTTCAGTTATGAAATCCTGCTTCCTTAATATGGAAATGGAATATATTATGTGCTTAATATGAATGTCAATTAGATTAGTAAATGGATTATTGGCCAATTAGCCCACTAATTGGCCAATTAGCTTGCCAATTGGGTTTTCTTATTGCAAACGGTTAATGAGAAAACACCATGGGCGATGACCTAAGGCAACACACACAGTTTCTAGGAATAAACCGTGTTGGATCAATGAACAATTACACACGACATTCTCTTCAAAACTGTTTGCGTTACGCCACCTTGCGCAAACTTTTTCCTTGTAGTGACTATGTGGGATGTATATACGAACGAAAACGTTTAGTGGTGACTGACTGTGTGGGATGTACTTACGACCAGAAATGATTTTGCCTGTATAATTGTATTTTTTGAGCACTACTGTATGCATTTCTGTATTTGAGTGCTCGCCGGTCACACATGACCTCATTTTGCCGAGCGTGTGTGCCAGGAGGGCATATCCCCAATGGTTTCTGGGTCGTGTGGGAAGGACCCCCCTATCGCCCACACTCACTTGATGACGGTTCCAAATGCCATCGCGGAAAGGGGTAAAAAACCGTTTGTTTAGGACCGGCACATACCAGTGTACTCTTCCCAACAAGGAACATACTTATTAAAGAAGAGAAGAGGATCATCTTAAAGAAGAGCAGAAGAGCAAGCAGGTTGAAGATATTACAAGTCTTTCTATACAATGTCGGTTGCTCACCCATGATGAACTAGAGCGCACAGAGAAATACTATTCCTTCCGGTCTCTCCATATGTCGCTCACATGCATGTGAAAAATAAAGTAGGAACATTTAGCTGACCAATTAAACATCTCTCAGTTTTACTAATATCAGCATAATATCATACTTGAATTTGTACAACTAAGCTTGTTTAGCTCGATGGGTGGAGCAGTGCTATCATGACACGAACCATGTAGGCCGATCCTGGTCATCATAAAATGGGGAAACCGTAAGCATGATGAGTATAGTGTTGACCGTGGCAGTGGGATGGCAGATCTGAAGCTGCAAAATGCGCAAGGGTAGTTAGCAACCGATGTTTGCTTTGAATTAACAACTAAGATTTGGTATGGACAAGAAAGTACAGTCAACAAGTGACAAAGAAATGCAATTCTGCTGTCTCTCTATATGTCACGACATGCATTTGGAAACTCAAGTGGGACCTTTAGCTAACCAATTAAATGTGTCTGTTAACTAATATCAGTATCATATCACAATCATATTTGAACAACTAAGCTTTGGAAT